>NW_010561853.1:0-39567 GCF_000687285.1 Phaethon lepturus | reverse complement strand
CCCTTCTCTGGACACGCTCCAGCACCTCAACATCCTTCTTGTAGTGAGGGGCCCAACACTGAACACAGGATTCAAGGTGCGGCCTCACCAACACTGAGTACAGGGGCATGATCCTTGCCCTGCTCCTGCTGGCCACTCTATTTCTGATACAAATATATATATATGTAACTATAAATATTTATATATAATCATATATGACAATTATTATTTCTACACAGGGGATGACCGCTCTATCTAAAACTGTCAGTGAAAACTCAGAGTTTAAAGCTCTCAAGGATTTATCTACAACTGTAGCAATAATTTCTTGAGCCCACAGCAGTGCAACTTCTCATGATTTTTATTTGCATAAAACAAGTTACTTATATTCTTATTTTCTGGCTGTTCACTGCTGTTTATTTGTATGTTAATTTGCGCTAGCTTTAAAACTGATTTAAACAAGTGTGAATCTTGCAGGAATATACTTGTGTCAAATGATAGTTCATTGCATTAGCATCCAAAAACCTCTATCGCACTGTGACCTTATTGCACAAACACCTTAGAATAATTTTTCTGAAGAGGTGTATTTCAAATGGAGGGTAGACAAAACATCCTCTACGTGTACAGTCTGGGTTTTTCTGTTTATCTAATTACTATAAATCTAATCTAATTACTATAAATCTAATTATTAATTAACTAACCAATTAATATTACTCTAATTAATAAAGAACCTTCAGGTCATCTAGAGATTTGACTGAGGAAGCAAACACATTCTAGTAAAGGAAAAAGGGAAGGTCTGTTCTCTTTAGAGATAGAACAAATAGTATTGTGCAGTACGGATGATATTCTTTTGGCATTTGTCTTGCATAAATTTCTGTGTCAGCAGTGTTTACAGAACACTTACAGTTGTAGGAAAGAAAGTTCAGGGAGTAGTCAACCCTGAAGTCACAACCTTGTGGAGGGCAACTAGTTTCAGTGCATTCAGTATTCTCATGTTTCCTCTTGAGAGAAGCTGTAGAATTTTTTGGCAGATGTTAAAGCATGAGATGAGGAGAGTTTCTACTCCAGACATTTTCAGTGGTGGAGTACTAAGTCAGTCACCTAAAACCAATCCAAAGGTTGCTTCAAGATTGATAGAATTTTCTACTTCTGTGAATCTTTCAGCCGTAGCAGATTTGATGATCTATTTGATGATCTTTGCTTACCGTAGTAAACCAGCTATTTTATATGCTAGTTCAGCATTGATTTCACACACCTAACTTTCTTCAGTTTCCCCTTTAATTGCCAAGTACTTAGTTTGTGTTAGTGCTTCTTCACAGAATCACAGAATGGTTGGGGTTGGAAGGGACCTCTGAAGATCATCTGGTCCAACCCCTTGCCAAGGCAGGATCACCTAGGGCAGATTGCACAGGAACGCGTCCAGTCAGGTTTTGAAGGTCTCCAGAGGAGGAGAGTCCACAACCTCTCTGGGCAGCCTGTTCCAGTGCTCCGTCACCCTCACAGTAAAGAAGTTTTCTCTCATGTTGAGGTGGAACTTCCTGTGCTGCCACTGATGCCCATTGCCCCTAGTCCTATCACTGGGCACTACTGAGAGGAGACTGGTTCCATCCTCCTGCCAGCCACTCTTCAGATATTTATAGACATTGATAAGGTCCCCTCTCAGTCTTCTCTTCTCCAGACTAAACAGCTCCAGATCTCTCAGCCTTTCCTCATACGAGAGATGTTCCAGTTCTTTAATCATCCTCGCAGCCCTCTGTTAGACTCTCTCCAAAAGTTCCCTGTCTCTCTTGAACTGGGGAGCCCAGAACTGGACGCAGTACTCCAGATGAGGCCTCACCAGCACAGAGTAGGTGAGGAGGATAACCTCTCTTGACCTGCTGGTCACACTCTTCTTTATGCACCCCAGGATACCATTGGCC
Organism: Phaethon lepturus; assembly: GCF_000687285.1. Lineage (NCBI taxonomy): Eukaryota > Metazoa > Chordata > Aves > Phaethontiformes > Phaethontidae > Phaethon > Phaethon lepturus. Next base: position 37,672 of record NW_010561853.1, on the reverse strand, counting down.
CTCTAGGCCACCAGGACACATTGCTGTCCCTTGGATAACTTATTGTCTACCCAGGATGCCAAGGGCCTTCTCAATGGAGCTGGTTTCTAGCAGGTCAACCCCGAACCTGTACTGGTGCATGGGGTTGTTCCTCCCCAGGTGCAGAACTCTGCACTTGTCCTTGTTAAATTTCATGAGGTTCCCCTCCGCCCAACTCTCTGGTCTGTCCAGATCCCATTGAACAGCAGCACAGCCTCCTAGTGTATCAGCCACTCCTCCCAGTTTTGTATCATCAGCAAACTTGCTGAGGGTACATTCCAACCCTTCATCTATGTCATTGATGAAGACATTAAACAAAACTAGATCCAGTACTGATCCCTGGGGAACACCACTAGCTACAGGCCTCCAACTGGACTCTGCGCCGCTGACCACAACCCTTTGAGCTCTGTTGCTTCTTAGGCTATTATACGTAAATTTTCTTGATTAGTCTCCATATGTCTTAGAATAATAGTTCCACAATATTAATGTAGTATATGCAGTCCTCTTTATGCTAAATTACACTGCAAAGTCTGAGTTATGAGCTTCAGATGATGTAATTGGAAAAACTATTTTCTTTCTAACTTTCTAAATCTTTACAGACGTAAAGATTCTGATGAATCAAAAAATAGTCAGGGATGTAGCAGAAATCTTGCTATGATATAGGACTGAGTTGGTAATAAGAATTTGTTTAGCTGTTGTATGAAAATGTACAGTTTCCTTATACTTGTCTGACAACCCTTTTGTTATTTTGAAATGAAGGTCCTGTTTCTGTTCCTATTTTCTAGGGATTCTTGATAAATTCAAAACCAGAGAATGCATGTGAGCCTATAGCCCCACCTCCACTGAAAGACAACTCGTCCAGTGCTTTTATTGTGTTAATTCGAAGGCTTGAGTGCAACTTTGATATCAAGGTAAGATATTTTTATTCAGTCGTGTTGTGTGTGTCCCCCCCCGCCCCATTTCAAGGTCTTAAAGAATTTATTGGTGCTTCAGAAAAATACCTATAGCTAACAGCAGGATAGATACTGATGTGAAGGGAAGGGAGAATTTTATTGTCTACAGGCAGATAAAGCAGGATTGTAGTATGATTTAGTTTAAGATTAACTGTTTGTGAGCCAACTTACATGGCAAATAAGGATGACGAATGCTGCAGTTTTATAATAGAAAGCATTCAGTAGCACTATCCGCTTTTCTTGCTAGTTAGACTGTTTGCTGCCAGGGATCACAGGGGAGATTAAGGTAACGGAGATAACCTAAAAGCACCCAAAATCTGCAAGCAACTTTCCTGATTTCTTTTTGGTTTAAGTAGCTGAGTCATTTTCTTGGGGCTCACACTGAGACCCCATGAACAATGGTATTGTTACAGTTGGTGGGGAGAGGAGCAGACAGAAACAGGCACAAGTGGCAGGATGGGAATGTTTTTAAATGGGTACAACAGCTAGATGTCATATTATGAAGTATTTGTATTACAAAATTTTTGACCTGCATCTGAAGTGTAGCATTCTCTGTATTACTTTAAAAATAGAAAATTGTAATTATTTGTATTTGGATAGAATATATGGTTTTCTTGAAAACAGCCCTGATGTATGGGGCAACAAAGGATGTCTTAAGGTAAACAGGGCTTTTCAATTTGTTACTGACTTTCATGAACTAAAAGGAGATCCAGCTGTATTTGCTGTTATGTGGTATGTTCAGTTAACGTGGTATTGTGAAACATGTAAATTCTACGCAGACTATAGATTCCAGCTGTAGAGGCAGCCTCACTGCTCGTGTAATCTACCTTCACATCAAACTCAGGAATGTCACATATTTTATACCATGAATCCTGTCATTGTGTGTGCATATGGCTTAGTGGGAAAAGGAAGGGCAAATGACTGTCTTTTTCACGTTCTCTTTGCCTGTCTAATTGCTGCCCCCAAATTGATGGGACAGTATTACTGCTGAAGGCACTGTTAAGGGAACAGGTCAGAATTTTTCTAGAGGAATACGTTTTAAATCGCAAATACAGCAAATGCTTGTTTGCTGAAAACAACTTGTTTTGTTGAAGAAGTTGGAATTATGACTGAGCCTTCAGCTTTTTTACTCTGGTGCTAAACTAGAAAAATCACATCTGTCTTGCTGGTCACAGGATTCTGAGCAGCTTTGGAAAGCTGCTCAGCTAAAGGCGAGTCAAGCAGGGGGAAGATAGGTAGAATTGCTTTTCCACATAGCTATCAACTTAGTAAATGTGGACTTCCGTATTTTACTTTTACGCATCTTGATTTGCCACACTGTCCATGAGTGTTCCTTGCAAAAAATGGAAGATTTGTACATTACTGTTGAGGGATTTCCATGGTCAGTTCTTTAAGGATTAATTAACACTAGCTCTGTATGTAAGCTTTTTTGGTTATGTTTCATATTTCATGTAATATCCGTGGCAAAGTGGATTCTCACATATCTCTTTATTAGACAAAGAGCAAGTGGATCAGAAATTCCAAGACGGGCATGGGTATCTGTATACTCACTGGCCAGTGAATTAACTTTTGTATGATGTTGTTATTACTATTGTAATATTGTGTTACATAATTTCATACATACTACAGCATTTTGCCCTGAAGTTTCTGCCAGGAAACATATTACAGATGTTATATTACACATCAGCTACTTGACTGACTGGATGCAGATTTTAACAAAAAATGCAGTTTATTTGAAACTCCCATCTCTCCTTCTGTTTTACATTGAAAACTTGAAATACAAGTGCATAGCTATTTCTTCATTTTATTGTGTATGCATCTTTACTAGGCCAGAAACAGTCTCCTCTTCCCTTCCATCTCTTCTCTTAGCACCTAGTGATTTCTTACAGGAATCTTTCTTATGGGAAAAATCATGTCACAGTAGGAGAAGGGTAAAGGCTGGAAGCAAGTGGAGGTAGTTAAGAGCCTTTTAGAATGTGTCTTCTCACTTGCTATAACTGATTTTTACTGCTGTTTGTGTTGGTGACCAGTGTGGGAAGGGGCTTGTCAAGAGAAGGTGGTGCTGTGCTTTCAACTCCTGCATAATTACAAAGCTTCTTTCTTTAGCCTGTGTTTAGGGTCTGGTTATCAGTGACTCTGGAATGTGTTGTTGACACCATGCAGGAAGCATCACATTTTCTGCCTGCATAAAATGTTTCTTTGGCAAAATAAGCATTATGTAAAATTGTGCTACACGTGGAAAAATTTATTATAATGGTCTGGGATTATATGTAATTTAAGTAAATGATACCTGGCTATATTAAAACTGCCTCTTTAGGCACAAAAAGTGGCTCATGACTTAGACAGGTATACTCTTCACTGGGTAAAAAACTGGCTGCTGGACAGCCAAGCTCAGAGAGTTGTGCTGAACAGTTAAATCCAGTTGGTGGCTGGTCAAAAGTGATGGGTCCGCAGGGCTCCGTCTTGGGGCTGGTCTTGTGTATATCTTTATCAATGATCTGGATGAGGGGATTGAGTGCTCCCTCAGTAAGTTTGCAGATGACGCCAAGTTGGATGCGAGTGTTGATGTGCTGGAGGGTAGGAGGGCTCTGCAGAGGGAACTGGACAGGCTGGATCAATGGGCCGAGGTCAACTTGTATGAGGTTTAATAAGGCCAAGTGCCGGTTCCTGCACTTGGGTCAGAACAACCCCATGTAACGCTACAGGTTTGGGGAGGAGCAGCTGGAGAGCTGCCCGGGGAAAAGGACTTGGGGGTGCTGATTGACAGCCAGATGAACATGAGCTGGCAGTGTGCCCAGGTGGCCAAGAAGGCCAACAACATCCTGGCCTGTATCAGCACTAGTGTGGCCAGCAGGAGCAGGGCAGGGATCATGCCCCTGTACTTGGCACTGGTGAGGCCGCACCTTGAATTCTGTGTTCAGTGTTGGGCCCCTCACTACAAGAAGGATGTTGAGGTGCTGGAGCGTGTCCAGAGAAGGGCGACGGAGCTGGGGAGGTGTCTGGAGCACAAGTCTGATGAGGAGCGGCTGAGGGAACTGGGGGTGTTCAGTCTGGAGAGGAGGAGGCTGAGGGGAGCCCTCATCGCTCTCTATAGCTACCTGAAAGGGGCTTGTGGTGGGGTGGGGGTTGGTCTCTTCTCCCAAGTAACCAGCAATAGGACGAGAGGAAATGGCCTCAAGTTGTGCCAGGGGAGGTTTAGATTAGATACTAGGAAAAATTTCTTGACTGAGAGAGTGATCGAGCACTGGAACAGGCTGCCCAAGGAGGTGGTGGAGTCACCATCACTGGAGGTGTTAAAAACAAAAACGTGTTGACGTGGCACTTCAGGACATGGTTTAGCGCGCATGGTGGTGTTGTGTTGATGGTTGGACTTGATGATCTTGGAAGTCTTTTCCAACCTTAATGATTCTATGATTAAACATTACAACACTTTATGTATGCACTATGGATATTTCCTGTAGTGATATAGTGTTGACCAAACTCCCAACCATGCATCTACATTTACATTTAAAACTTTTTTTTTTTTAAAAAAAAAACATTGGGATTTCTTAAGGTGTCTACATTTTCCAATAACATTGTTCTGCTGTTTGGAATATAGCTGTTAGGAATATGGGGAGAGAATCTGAATTGGTGGCACTCTGAGGCATGTAACTGTTGAGTAAAACGTTGATTGTAATTTTCTTATCGTGGAAAGTTACCATGCAATAAGAAATCACTTCCTGAAGCTGTACCATCCTGCTTAGATATATCTTAAAAACAGGTTAATGCTTCAGTTTTGGTGCACAGGTGATGTTTTTTTTGTCTTTGGGGCCCTGGGTAGCAAGGGTATAATTGAACAGGCAATTGCTACTGCTTTTTGCAGCTAGATGGTGTCATTAAGCCTGTGCTCATTCATGGTAGCTTGTGCAGAAGGTGCTTGGCTGTGATTGTGTTAATGTCACTCTTTACTCAAGTAACCCCGTGTCAACAGAGTATCTTATAGGCATATTTATGTGTGGTTTTACACAGACACCATCATTTTATAATCCAATAATTAAACAAAAGGCCTATGTTATAAGTAAGTGGTGAAAGTGTGTGGGGAACTAAAACATGTCCTTAAGTAATATAAATTATTTACTACCTGTCCTGAAGGACACATTTCAGTGTATAATGGACAGTTAATAAACACCTACTTGGGACATGATGTTAAAGAAGTAAAACAAGCAGACAAAAAAAATTAATACTGCATAGAAACTGTCACTAATTGCCATAGCACATTTATCTGGATGTGAAGATTAAGGACCTGTGATAAACAGGAAGTTTGAAAGCTCGGATCACTCAATTACCTTTTGTATTCCTTTCTTCAGTTTCAATACTTAGTGACCTGTAATCTGTGTTATTTGTGATATCTCCATTACTGCCATTCTGTGTCACAAGCTCAGATGTGTAGATATTCAGTGCTTTTAATCCTTTTCTTGTTTTACTTTTGGCTGTTTTGTTTAAAATTCTCATGCTTTTTTTCTTATTTTTTTCTTACTTTTACTGTTGTGCAGCGTGCAAGAAGGCTTTATATTTCAAGCTTGACCTAGGGAACCTTTTTTTAGAATAATCAGTGGAAGTTTTCCAGCTTTACAACTCATGTTCCTTATTATTGTTTGTCTCTTCTCAAGAGAAATTGGGAGGGTGTATGTATGTGTGTATAAATACATATATTTTCCCCCTCTCCTAACTTTGAGGATAGATGTCTTGAAAAAGAGCACCAGAATTTTCCCCTGGGTTTTTCAGATCTGGTGATGAGATAGTCTGCCGTAAAAGAGAGATGGTGGTGATTTCTTGGTGAGCTAGTGTAGGACAGGGTTCCCTAAGATTTGTTGATATGTATTTTTGTAAGGGTGGTGCTGTAGCTGGTATTCGTTGACTGATTAAGCAAGCTGTTGTGATGCCTTAATATCCGAATGCTGCAGCTGTTTTCCAGTTTCAAAGGTATTTAAAGCTGTGATCTTTGTTCAGTTGTACTTAATTGTTGGTTGTTTGCCTGGTACATAAATACGTATTTGCATTACAGTCTCCTTAAATACATGCAACTAAGTGGAAATAAAAGCTGTCACTGTGTCCCATACTAACTCAATTCAGAGAAAGTCTGTCCAACTATAGCCAAGCTTATGATGTAGTTTTAAACAGGAGTTGGATACAGGATGAAACCCAAATGTTCCTCAAGGTTCTCTAGCGCTTTTTGCATCTTGTGATTGGGTTTTCATACTGGTGTAGATGCATTGGAAGCAATATCTAAGAAGAAGAGTATCACTACATTAGTGATACTCACTGCAGCAAATGCCATTTACATGGACCTTAGGCTTTGCTTGTTTGACAAAAAAGCCAGTACATATCAGAAGCGTAACTGGTACACAATATATTTATAGTTTTGTATCCATATCCGTAATTTTGTACCTTTCCGTGAGAAAGCTTCTGATAACCTGGGCTGTCAGGTAAGATACTTTCACATCTCTAAAGATACAGAAAAGATACTACTTCATGAGCTATCAAGTGGTAATTTCTAGTTTACCAAAGTCAGTCAGTGCCTCTATTTTCAGTCATGATTAAAAATTATTTTTATCTACCCATATAAAGTTTTTTTTATTCTGTTTTTAATATATGTTAAAACTGTCTGTCTGCAGACAATATTACATTATTTTTCTGGAAAAATAACATAATTATATGTGTGTAAGAATGATTATATTATTTTGTTTTGAAAGGTGACGCTTCTAAAATAAGTGAAAATTATGTTGTGCTAGTATTTATAACTTCCTGAAAGCGTACCTGGTCTTAGGGAGGACAGACAGGTTACTGTATTTTGAAGCAGTAGTTTAATAAGTATTTTGTTTTGCTTACAGGTTTTAAATGCACAGAGAGCTGGATACAAGGCAGCTATAGTTCACAATGTTGATTCTGATGACCTCATAAGCATGGGATCCAACGACAGTAAGTACAGGTATCACTTCTCTCCTGTTTGAAAATCATTTCACCCGCTAGAGTGTGCAGTATTAAAATCAGTACAAAGCATTATGATGAACTGTCACTTAAAATAAAAAACAATAAAAACCCCACCCCATCACCATCAAAAAACTCCAGCAAGAACAAACCCCAACCAAACCCAAAAAACCCAAAAAAGTCTTTCCAAGTGGAAACACCATTGCGTAAGCTAGGAAATGAACTTTCAGGAAACTAAATGGCAGCTCAGTAGCCCAGAAAGCTATGTGAAAGTGGTTTTAATAAATTCCCAACCTGTGTGAATCTTATTTTCAGGTTTCCCTGAGAAATCAAAATGTAGAAGTTCACAATAAATGCAAACTTGGGTAGTGTGAGGTGACATTAAGCCCTGTGTGCTTTTGCCTTGGGGAACCTGAATGCTTTGGTAACTGACTAAACTCAAGGTACTTTGACCCTTAAATGTGAAGCATAAGTCAGAGGTGCAAATCAATATAAAGGGAAGCCAAGGAGAAGGTTTTCTAGAATATGGGATTTTTTTCATTTGTGCTGCATCTTTTGAGCTTCTTGTTGTCTTCACTAGTAAGTAGAGAAGGGGAAGACAGTTCCATCCAGTTTCTTGAGACTGAAATAAAGATGTGGGATTTGTTCATTCTCTTTCTTCTTCTTGACCTTTTCTAGCCACAGCTGTTTCCAGTGTGTTCATTTATGTTTAGGGTGAAAAGGAGAGAAGAAAGATTAATTAAAATTTACAGTACAAGATCAAAATATCATATAAGTTGCCAGAAATTCTGGAAATCAATGGAGCTGTGTGACTTTACCAAGTCTCTGAGTAAGAATGATGTTCCAGTTAAACTTACTCTGATGATGCCTCTTTTTTTGGGTCAAAATATTTTGGTTTTATGGTCCCTTTAAATATTCCATTAAGAATTTTGATTTCTATACCTGCAATAAAGTCCCTAGATATTTGACAGGAAAAGTAATACCTCTTCTTACATGACATAAAGATGTAGCATGCATGTGCATCAGTCTGTATGTCATTATGTTAAAATAGTCTTCATGTTGTGATAGTCTCATAATGTTCAAGTCTTATGTCTTGAGCGTCCACAGAGTGTCCATGTAATAAGTTTTATTTTACTACTTTTTTTATACAGTTGAGGTTTTAAAGAAGATTGACATTCCTTCTGTCTTTATTGGCGAGACGTCAGCTAATTCTCTTAAAGAAGAATTTACTTACGAAAAGGGGTGAGTTACCTCACATGCAGCTGTGTTATTCCTTGCATTAAGTGATTGCCTCTTTTTAATATTTATGGATTTAAAATAGGATGTTGTGATGACAGAGGCTATAGGTATTCCAGGTGCAACCTTGTGCCTGAGAGCAATGGGCAGAAAGCTTTTTAAAAATTTCCTGCGAGAGAGTTACCATATATTTATCAAATGTTACTCCTTTTATTTTCATGTAGCAGTAAACATATGATTTTAGCTAATGATCTAGGAATCACGGAAATATTTGTGAGTATGCATATTTCAGATCTAAGGGAGTGTTCTTTTTACAATATATGTCAGTTCCCATTGAAGTCAGAGGGTGGTCTTTAAAAAAAATTAAAATCTTCCTTTATTAATAGTTCTAGAACAAGTAAAGAGATAACATCCTATACTAGATGAATCTGCAGGATGCATTTAAGATGATTCTAACAGGATGCATGATTAAGTTTGCTCTGCTTTGGTTTTGCTTTTAAGTTTAAAAAGAAAAGCATTGTGAGAACAATGGTTAAAATATATACCTTAAACAGGATGGAAGAAGTGTGGTTTTTTATTATTAGTCTAATGATCTTGCTTCTAGATTGTGTGATTCTTAAGTAGACACGTTGCTGGTGAAACTACTTGATAAGTAAAGTGTGGCTCCACATGAGTAGTGGTTATAGAACTACTAAAACTTTTATACATTGTACCTTCTCAGGTGTTTCTGACTACTTGTGCCAACAGAATAATAATGGGATCTTACTTCCTTAAGTACCAATAAATACTAGTATTCAGATATCCTGTCGCCAGTATCTGTATCAGGTTCTCTAGGGAGATTTTTGGTTACTGTATTGTAATTTATTGACTCTCCAGGGGACAAAGGGTGCACTTTACTATGCTTCATGATTTGAAACTAAAGCTCCTGTGTAACCCAAAGTGCTTTAGTAAAAAAGAGTGATTTCACAGTGTCTTTTGATAGTCATATTACATTTTTCTCATGCTGCTATCAAAGCAGCTATGAGGTTGTTTTCCTGGTTGCTTTAGATTTATTAATGATTGAAGTCAGTAAGTAGTTTTAACTCCAAAAACGTTTTAAGAAACATTATTTTATCCTTTTACTTAATTGGCTTTAGATTATGTGGAGATTGGCTGAATTTTCTATTTTGTTGTGCACAGGTAGGTATTCCTTTCATGTGTCTCGTGATAATGTTTTATTTTAATGGTTTTTTTCCATTGTATTTATTCTTTAATTCATTGTGCATTAAATTCTAACCTATTTAGACAGTGTTACCTTTTTCTTCCCACAGTGGCCATGTGGTGTTAATCCCAGAGTTCAGTCTTCCTTTGGAGTACTACTTAATCCCTTTCCTAATAATAGTAGGGATCTGTCTTATTCTCATCGTCATATTTATGGTAAGTTCCTTCTTTTAACAACATTTTTTTCTTTCAAACAAATCATCATACAGCTGTCACTTACTCAAGTTAAATGAAGGGATACAATAAAGGAACACCAAAAGCTTTGTGTACTGTACGTACCTGTACCATGCTTACCTGTAATCCTTTATTTTCTCAGTACAATAAACAGGTGCAGAATTTTGGCAGAGGGATATCAGGAGCTCTTAGGATGTTCTACCTGGCATAGAATTAATTACAAAGAATTGTCCTCACTGCTACCCTTTGGCTGCACAAGCGCTTTCTTTTTCGCCCCATAAATAATGACCTGTCCTTGTGCTCTCGTACACCGAGAGTATGTCCCACCTTACAAAACTTGTAGTGCTTAGTAAATGCTAGTCCCATTGTTCCACGGTGCAGGTCTCACTGTTTTTTACTGCAGGTATAGTAATCAGTCAGCAAGCTCAGAACCTGTTAAGAGCATATAGCATATATCTTGCAGCATATACATTACCTATATAGGTTCTCAGTTGGGCACGTGTCTCCTATAAAATGTAAAATAGCATGGCTATATATTATTTCAGAATATTTAGTATCCCACTTCTTGGAATCTCTGCTGGTCTCTGACCAATTTATTATTTTACCTTTTGGTAAAAGTCAAGTAATGCATCAACTGTGTCACAATGTTTTCTTAAAATACTTCTTTCTGTGTTAATGGTTTTTGCACTGCAAGTTACATATTTCATTGCCAATCCTGGGCACACCTGGCACAGTCAAAATTGCAGCAGCTCTCTAAAAACAAAGCAGAAATGATCAACTAGAGATGATGTAAAATTCACCAATGCTTTGTCTGACCTTCTGGTGATAACCTTGATCATAGAGGACTTTGTCTCAGTTAATTAGGTGAACATATAGCCTTATTGTATCCTGAAGGTCAGCAGTTTCAGGTAAGGAGGGAGGGTATTTCTAAAGGAGAACGGTCATCAGGGACAATATGGCTTCAGAACAACAGGTGTTCACAGAACGAGTATTCCAACTTGAGCTTCACTAATAATCTGCTTATAGTGCACCTAAGTTGTAAATTCAAACAAAATATTTGTTTCTTAAGAAATGGAATGAAGAAGGCTATGAAAGAGACTGTAGTATCATTTTGCAAATCATCAGTACTGGCTTTGCACCCTGTCAAAATATGGTGTGAAGCACCGATCCATCGTTTTTCAGAAAGATACTAATTAGGGAATGAAGAGAAAGGCAATAAGGATAGTTAGGGGATTCCTTATTTAAAAGAGCAATTTAGAAGGTTACCATTGAAGAGAAGACTAATGAAGGAGGGAGGGACATATGAAAAGTGTAATGAGGAGCATGAACTTGACTTTTATCATGACCACCACTGTGAAAATTCAGAAATGGAAGAGATGGTTTTTGCTCTCAGAATATTTTTTTATATTTTGCTTCAAAGCTTTTTCAACAGTTCAGCTGCTTTTATTTTTAGATGATGTTAAGTTAGTTGCAAAAATTCCTTATGGACTTCAGTGCTGTCATCTTCAGGTCAAGAAATGAGCTAAATTACAGACTGATTTTTGTGCAACTTTAGCAAGGAACTAGAGTGTTATAAGAAACACAAGGCTAATCCCACTGAAAGGCTACCTCTCCTTAGAATTGCAGATGTTTCCCTCACTATGAAAACAGCAGTTTTCTGCATTGAATGTGGCATTACAAATACTACAGGAGCGAGCTAAAGAAATTTATAGTGTTTGTCTTCAGGGTGTAAGTGAGTTCTCTTAGCAGAAGCCGTAGTATCACAGAATGGTTTGGGTCAAAAGGGAGCTTTAAAAACCATCTTGTCCACTCCTCTGTCAGCAGGGACATCTTCCACTAGATGAGGTTACTGAAAGCCCTGTCCAATCTGACCTTGAAGACTTCCGATGATGAGGCATCCATAACTTCTGTGGGCAACCTGTTCCACTGTCTCACCACCTGCATCATAAAAACTTTCTTTGCTATATCCAATCTGTATATACTGTCTTTCATAGATACTGATTCTTTTAAATTTGCCTTTTAAGAGCTGGATCTTTTTGTATCAGCATACTGATACTCTGAATTAAAACAATTTTTTACTTTGTGTGTGAATTTGAGAGTTCCAGATTCCAAATAAAATATATAGGGAAGAACTATCTGTACAATCCAAAAGGAATAAACAGATGCTAGGTAGGATTAGCTATGAGAAGGGGAAATAAACATTTGGTGTGGAAAATTTCAGGCATTTAAAAACTCGTCTCCAATTTCCTTGCTTATTCGCTCTGAGGAAATGTAAAAAGGGCATGTCTGTAAACTATGATTAAGCATGTATTTTTCCAAATATGTCCCAGTTATAAAAGCAAAGCCTTTGAGAGACCTGAGTTTCTCTTCTGTTAGTGTCAATAGGTAATCTGCTAAAATGAATGGTTCTTCCCATGTCTTAGAATCATGAGGAAAACCAGACAGGAAGCAGGAGAAAGTTATATTGTATGTCTGCAAATCAGGGTTACCTATACTATGTATTTGGGACAGATGTTTGGAGGTTTTTGAAATGAGGTTATGTAACGTTGGAAATGCCAAAATCCGTCTACACAGCTCATGCTCAACTGTGAGGGGCAAAAAGGAGAGATAGGTGAAAGCATTTTCCAGAGCATCATACAGGTTCAAAGGGGAGACAGAATAAAATCAGGCTCACTAGTGATAATGACATGAGGAAATAGCATGACAATGTCTGAGGGACGGTGTGCTGGTGAGGGCTTTCGCTCTGCTCCACAACGTACTGAGTACACAGGGGCATATCTGAAATGTGTGTACACTAATGCACACAGTATAAGGAATAAAGTAGAGGAGCTAGAAGGTTTGGCTCGCTCCCAGAGCTACTACACCATTGGCATAAGTGAGGTGTAGTGGGAAGAGTCCTGTGACTGGAGTGCTGTGATGGACAGTTACAGACTCTTCGGGAGAGACAGGCAGGACAGGCGGAGGGGCAGCACTTGGTGTACAGGAGGGGTTGGACTGTACAGCACTTGCAGTTGGGGATGAAATGGCTGAGAGCCTCTGGGTAAGGATTAGAGGAAAATCTAATAAAGTGGATGATCATGTCTTTTTTTTTTTTTTTTAACACTAGTGATGGGCTCTGGGACCACCAGAGCCCGGGGTTGGAGGACCACGACTGGGTGATAAGCTCCCAGTTGAACTTGTATGGGATTTGCTGCTCCAATTGAATGCACAGAAGGCTATGGGGCCAGATGGGGTTCATCCCAGGGTACTGAAAGAGTTTGCCGATGTTATTGTGAGACCTCTCAGTTATTTGTCAACATTCTTGGGAATTTGGAGAGGTCCCAGCTGACTCAAACCTAGCAAATGTTATTTGCCCTGTTTTCAAGAAGATGAAAAAGGAAGACCCTGGTAATTATAGGCCTCTCAGTCTCACTTCATTGCCTAGTAAAATTGTGGAAAAAATTATTCTGGAAGTTACTGAAAAACATTTAAAAGATAATGTGGTCATCGGTCAAAGCTAACTGTTCATGAAGGGAACGTCAGTCCTTACTAACTTAATTTCCTTTTATAACAATGTTACCCACCTAGTGGACAAGGAGAAGGCAGTGGATATGTGGGGTTGTGGTTTTTTGTGTTTGTTTATTTTTGTCGGGGCTTTTTTAGCAAAGCTTTTGATACTGTCTTTTACGGTATCCTTCTGGACAAAATGTTGACCATAAAGCTAGACACATATACAGTGGGTGAACAATTGGCTGAAGGCTTAGGCTCATAGAGTTGTAGTAAATGGGGTAACATCTGGCTGGCAGCCAGTCATTAGTGGTGGTCATCAGGGTTCAATGTCATGGCCAGTTGTTTTCAATGTTTCTGTCAATGATTTGGACACAGGAGTTGAATGCACACTAAGTAAGTTTGCCAGTGATACTAAATTAGGAGGCATTGATTCCCTTGAGTGTAGAGAGGCGTTAACGGAGCGATCTTGATAGATTAGAGCACTGAACAATGAATTGGTGCGGTGAACTTGATCCCGGGGAGGTTCCAGGTTGGATTTGGTCTTCATTCATGTGTGCTTTTGGCTCTGCTTCTCTCAGAAAATCTTGTTTCTACGTAAGAGATGAATGTGAAACTCTCTGATTGTTACGAAGTATGTGAATTAAAGCAGAAAAACTGCAGTTTATGTGTACAGCTCATTGTTTAACTGCAGTATAAAGAGTCTGAACGAACAGTTTAGCTCCAAATATGCTTAAAAAGTGGATAAATAAATTTTATTTTGCCAAAACCAAATGATCCTAATAATATTTGTCCATAATATACATACATTCATACGTCTAAAAAAAAAATCTGTTGTAAAGTATATCTGTGCATTTCAGGGATTCTTAAAAGTAGATTCCTAAGGTGTACAGCACTTCTGCAAATTTCAAAAGACTTGTTAGTGTGTATACTTTGGTTAAGGACTTTGTCATCATACTTGAAAAAGAATGTCATACCACAGATGCTAGAATTAGAAAGTGAACAGAAACAGCATTAGGGACTATTAAGAAAATGGAAATGGAGTCCTTAGTATATTTGAAGACTTGAAGTAACCCCTTTATTCCTTCACAAACTACATCTAGATACTATGAAAACAGTTCTGATAAATATGGGAATAATCCTGTAAAAGAGCTGCAATAATCTAAAAATGTAAGCTAAACCAGTCAAACATAATAAATTGTGTTTTGCTCCAAAATGTGCCATCCCACTCTATATGGGCCTTGGTAGAGGACTGCAGTGGTGGTCATTATTTTTATATAGTATGGACAATTTTTTTTTCTTTCCTTCCTCAAAAAAGCTTGTGTATTTTCAGTTTGAAGTGCCGTGGTCATCGAGAATATCCTTTAGGCTTTTGTTTGGCTTCATCCTTGAGTCCAGGCAAGGAAAGAGGTGATTCAGTTGGAGCTGGGGTTCCCTTTAGACTAACTTACTGCGAAGACTCATAAATCAAAACTTTTATTGTTCTTTTATTGTTTTAACTTACTTTTCATGTTATCTTACTTATGTCTGTTTCCAGATCACAAAATTTGTGCAAGACAGACACAGAGCAAGAAGGAATCGGCTTAGGAAGGATCAGCTTAAGAAACTTCCTGTACATAAATTTAAGAAAGGCAAGTGGATCATTCTTTGTCTAAGTAATTAGACCCCGTTGTTTTTAACACCAAAAAAACCTAAATTGAGAGGGTTTGTAGTTTTGGAGATAATTTTGAGTACACTTGAAATAGTAGAGTTTGGAGTGAAAGTGACATTTGACTTGACCCTTCAGTTCTCACTGAAATAGAGACATTCTAACATTTCTTTAATGGAAGTAGGGCAGACACCATATGCATACTGTGACTGAGAATTATAAATGTTGCTTAACTTACCACAAAATCAGTACAGAAATTCCATTAAAGTTCCTTGTTGCATGTGATGCATTATTTACATTATTTGGAATTCCTGTCTGGAATACTGCATCCAGCTCTGGAGCCCTCAGCACAGGAAAGACATGGACCTGTTGGAGCAGGGCCAGAGGAGGCCCCAGCAATGCTCCAAGGGCTGGAACAGCTCTGCTGGGAGGACAGGCTGGGAGAGTTGCGGTTGTTCAACCTGGAGAAGAAAAGGCTCCGGGGAGACCTTATTGTAGCTTCCAGGACTTAAAGGGGGCTTACAAGAAAGATGGGGACAGACTTTTTAGCAAGGCCTGTTGCAACAGGACAAGGGGTAATGGTTTTAAACTAAAAGAAGGCAGATTCAGACTAGATATAAGGAAAACGTTGTTCACAAGAAGAATGGTGAACCCCTGTCCCAGGTTGCCCAGTGAGGTGGTAGATGCCCCATCCCTGGAAACATCCCAGGTCAGGTTGGACGGGGCTCTGAGCAACCTGATCCAGTTGACGATGTCCCTGCTTATTGCAGGGGGATCAGACTAGATGGCCTTTAAAAGTCCCTTCCCACCCAAACTATTTGACGATTCTGTGATTATTTGTCTGGAGACTGACAAATACTAGTGGCACATAAGTTGCCTGACATTGTAGAGACTAAAACCAAAGCTATCTTGTGGGTATAGTTTATCTGCTTTTCCAGAGAAGTGCTCCTTTCATTCAATCCCAGTACTTCTTTGAAAGAGCACTTCAAACATAGTGCCAAAATACTTGCTGTTGCAATTCTTTGTAGTGATTACTTTTTTTGCAAGATCTAATGACAAGATGAGAAATAAAGCTGTAGTAAGTTACTTTATTCAATGAAATGGAATAGCTGTCTTAAGTCCTTTGTGCAGTCTACTCCTTAAAAATTGAAAAAAATCTACTCTTCTGTTTTTTAAAATGTTACCATCTGATTGTTCATTCGTACAAGGGATTACAAGGTATGAGAACAAAAGGGAGGAAAAGGACTTAATTGAAGTGATTGATTACTACATAACATGTCAATAGAAAATGTGTTTGCTGAGGTGCAAAGACCATGTTAGGGGATATGCCTGGATTGAAGGATAGAACCACTTACTGTTCTTTGCCCTTGATAAAGCTGACCTGCGTTATTAATGCCATTGCTGTCACTTTGTGCAAAGCAGATGTCCCATTTGAGCGGGTACGGTACTTGTGCAACGTTAGCCTCATGGTGGCGGGCAAGTGTTTTCCCCTGCAGGGTTCACAGAACCTTACTATAATGACCTATTGCTATGGATTTAAAATTACCTCAAAAAAATTATCTTAAGCCAATAAAGCTAATATTAATTTTGTTTCCTCTTACTGATTCTCTATGAAATCTAATTAGAATAAAAATACAAAATAAATTATGTTGTACTTAACAGAGAAATTTGCAAGGAAAAAGTTGCTTCAAGAATGTCAGTTAGTGTCTTTTTCAGTTAATTGTGCACGTTTGTAATACTTTTTCAGAATTGCATGACTTAAGTAGCCAGTGTATGAAAATATCTTACTGCTGTTTTCCTCATTCTCCTTCCTCTTTGCTTTCGCTGAATTTTACACAATATGAATTGTTTGGAGCTCAGTCAGTCATTGTAAAGTAAACCTGACTGTAAATACCCAGGTTTACTTTATGGTTTTTATTTTATTTTTATTGAATGCAGTGGCTGGATATAGTGGCTGACATACCTAAAGAATTGTTAACACAGAAAATACATGAATCATCTTGAAACAGGGTTTGAGTCAAATACTGCTGTAATGCATGGCAATTTTTTACTAATTTTGGTAGTCTTTAGATCAGGCACTTAGCGTTTCTGTAATGAGTTGAGAATGCAGTAATAAAAGATGTGGCATTGACTATTTTTGCAAAGTCCTAATCAACAAGCCTCACCTTTAAATAATTCCACAGAATGCAATGTACACTATATCAAAATCTGTTTTCTACACTGACAGAGTTTTGGGGCAGTTGTGTTGTGGTTCCTTACAAAATGGACATTTTGGTCATAAAAAAAAGTCAGTGGGAATTGTTACCTTTTGTATGATGTCTTTGTTAAAAAGACAGATCCATTTGATGTGCCTGTAATTTGATCATTAGCAAATCTGAATAGTCTGAAGAATAATAGCTTAGAAAAAATATAGGTTAGAAACTTTGTGAATTGGTACGCATTGCAGAATTTCTTTTTAGAAATATATAATATTATTATATATATAATAATATTTTCAAGATAGCTTAACAGTACACTAAAATGGAATCTAAGCCAAGCCTGAAAAGATTTTTAGATTTTAACTGCAATGAAATTACAGTGTAACCTTTCACTTCTGTAGAAAAGAAAATATCGTAAATTTAGTGAACATAGAATGCTGCGAAAGAAAGAGATGTGTGGGCTTATTATTAAGAAATTAAAAATTAGAAGATGATTTTGCTTACTAAGGACTTTTCATACGCAGTTTATTTAAGTAAGATACTTTATTTTGCAGAAGTTTCTGTACTTCCTTTTTCCCACAATTTTTGGTGGTTCTGAGCCAGCTTCTAAAATACAGTAATGGGTACTTGAGAAAAAGATGTCTGCAAAGTGTCCCTTTTAAAAATTAAATCTTCTGTTCTTTGAGGGGCACGTAGTCACGGAGGTGAAACTAACTCGGAGACTAGTCAAGGAGGCTCCAGGAGTCACAGAAATCATCCAGGTCTCAGTACTGAGGAGGGCTGGCATTTCTGGTCCTGGCTGCTGCATGGGCTTGCCTCCCTGCCCCAAGCCAGGATGAGCGCAAGAATCTGGGTAATAGCACTGGTGATTTGTGTGATGATCTATTGGAGGAATGTAGCAGATGGAGTGCAGTTGATGGATCCGGTGGGTGCAGGTGAAGCAGTTGGGCTGAGGGCTTGTTGCAAATTACTGTGCAATGCAAGATGGGGCTGTGAAGTTGGGTGAGGTGGGCTGGATACAAGGCCTTGACAAGAGTCGGGGAAATATCTCTGCAGTTAGCCAACATGCTGTCGGATGGATCTGTGGCTTCCATGTTTGAGAACTTTAGCATCGGCCTTATTGAGAAAACTTTTCTTTACTTGGCCTAGAAACAGATGGGATGCTATACCACTGGCGTCCTTTTTTTCCTCAGAGTGCTGTTCGTTTCCTAGGGGATGCCATAGTGAGATAAGCCTGCTCAAGAACAGTGTGTTACCATTTTTCAGGACTTTCTTACACATATTGAACGACTAGTGAGGAAAAAGACAGCTGTATTATTTGAATGTTTTTTGGGTTTGTTTTTTTTTTTTTCTCTGAGATATGATGCCCTTGACAGTACTGTCTGATTGTTAGCATTCATTTCTGTGTTGAACATGATAATAATGTGCTGATTATAAATGATCCATAAACATAGTTTGACTGATAGAAACAACAGAGAGAAGGAATGTCATAGCAAAAGAGGAAGTAATTTTTTTTTAAAGTCTATAGCTGAAATACTTCACTGTATTAGACAAAAAGTTGTACTTCAGTGATACAGGTCTGGCAGTGATGGACTCCATTTAATCTCTCTGACTTTTCCTACCTGCCCATGAGGTTTTTTTCTCTCTCCTGCTTTCCCTTTATCTTCTCCTGTTGTAGCTTAACTATCAGAAAAACTGCATTTGTAAGTGGTTCTCATGTCCACTGTGCTTATTTTCTGAAACGCCAAATTACAGCAATATTGTTTTCCAGTGGTGGTCATCAGCTTTGCATTTATGTTGAATAATATATATTAACCAAAATAACATGAACCACATTTCAGAGACTTTCTGTGCCACCACAAAAGCCCTTGGAATTTATCTTTTGGGAAACAGATGAGACTTTGGTTTTAATCGTGGATTTCTGTTACTTGGAGAACAGACTTATGAACTGGGAGGTCCTGAATTGCAACTTCTACTCTGATTTACTGCATGCCAAGATAAAATAATCTCTGAACAGTTTCTTTTACATCCCTATGAAGTAGGATTGAGAACATTTACTACTTTGCAGTGCTCATGTGGAAATCAAATATTTAATGTTGCCATGCTCTATCAATAGTATGACTTTTTTTGCATTAATCCTCCTTTTATCGCCTTTCGGGTTTTAAAAAAATGTACTGAAAGCAATGTAATTCATGCATATGTACTAATCTGTGTAATTTACTTTTGCTGATAGTGAAGCACATTGCAGATGTGCTCCTTCACTTATCTCTGCAGTCTTGCCTCCATTCTCTTTGCCCTGTCAAACCACTAGCTTTAGCAAACCTGTAATTTAAACAGTTTGCTGTGTCTCTGGTAATTGTACCCATACTGCTGGCTGTGGGGTTTATGTAGTGTGATCTATAGTAATGCAGATGTCAGGTAGTAGGTAACAAAAGACGTTACTGCATTAGAGATCAGTCTATTACACAGGTGTGAATAGTTTTTAGCATCTATCTTACACCCACAAATAGAGAAATGCTTTTACTAATGTGAAGAACTTACCTTCTAAGGATATCTTATGTGCCTTGGTTTCATATCTGCTATGTAATTGAGTACTGTTTAAAATATTTTGTTGTGTTTATAACTTCGGAAGGAAGGAGAGTTAGAAGTTTTTGTTCTGGGTTTTGTGTTTTTTTTTTTTCTTTTAAAACCAAAATGTTAGGCACAGGCAAAAGATAGATTCAGTAGAAATTCTTTCATGGCTATCATACAATATGAGAAATTAAGTGTAACCAATATTTTGGTAAAATGAGAGGGCTCATTTTGCATTCCTTTGCTTATTTGGGGAGTTTAGGTTGCATGGGGTATACAAGAGCAAGCCTTATGAATAAAGCAAGAAAAGAATTATATGCAAGTAGGCTTCCCTTACCACCTTGCAAATATATACCTAGTACCACAATGGATAGCCCTTCACATGCTCTATGTTCTATTTTCATCTCTAATAGATGCCGTTTCAATTTTGTGAGTTACTTTTGAAATATTTAAGTTCTTAAAAAAAGAAAATAATTTTAGCAGAGCAGCAACACATGACAGTCATGATCCTGTGTAAGATTTTATTCCATACTTTCCACCCTGTAGAAAAGCCCAGAACAGAACTATTTCCATGAACATGCTTTATACTGAGAATTTTTAAGTCTACAGAATGTTAGTTGCTATAAACTTCAGAGAATTGTCTGCACAACAATATGGGATTCTATAGTAAAATAATTCTCTGAACTACAAAAGTCAATCCTGTATGATTTTGATTTTTTTACATCACAGTCAATGGGTATTTCAACATTGGAATGATACAAAAGGCACCTGCTAATAATGCAGCTAAACACAAATTCAGCTAAATTAAACAGCCCTATTGCTAATGAGCTGGCTTAATCTTAAGTCACTTCTCACACAATCACAGAATCATTAAGGTTGGAAAAGACCTTTAAGATAATCAGGTCCAACCATCAACCCAACACCACCGTGGCCACTAAACCATGTCCTGAAGTTCCACATCAACACGTTTTGTGAACACCCTCAGTGGTGGTGACTCCACCACCTCCCTGGGCAGCCTGTTCCAATGTTTGACCATTCTCTCAGTAAAGAAATTTTTCCTAATATCCGATCTAAACCTCCCCTGGTGCAACTTGAGGCCATTTCCTCTTGTTCCTATCACTTGTTACTTGGGAGAAGAGACCAACACCCTCATCGCCACAACCCCCTTTCAGGTAGTTGTAGAGAGTGATGAGGTCTCCCCTCAGCCTCTTCTTCTCCAGGCTAAACATTTAGTCTTTTGATAACATCTGAAAAAGAAGGCTTGCAAAAATCCTGAATCAAGGCAGAGGAGTACTTGCCTTCTATTCTGGTAATGTGGAATACAAGCCATGTCCTTCTTTAAAAGCTGAAGCTACAGTTATTTCTGTATGACTATATGAATGCTATTAGGCTACTATGGTAATTCTTAAGTTTGTTTTTTATGATTTTTTTTTTTTAAATGAGAAAGTATTTAAACATGATCAAGGCTAATCATGCAAGTTAAAGATTGTTTATAGACTAAATGGCAAAGCCGTTACACTGCATTTATTTGACAGTTTTCTGCATTTTGGAATTAAAAATGCGTAAGATTTTTTTTTTTTACATCTGCAAAGAAAGTTTATTTTTCTTGGTGAAATATGTTGTTTGTTACACAATTAATGAAAAATGCTGGTCAAGTTGCCTTTTAGAACTTGTTAAGTGTTGAATTTTTAATATTTGTGCTTTAGTTATTAATAATCTTACTCTGAACACATAAATAGAAAAATAGTACATCTTTTTCTCTTTTCTGTCACTGAACAACTTCATTTTGCTGATTCTCTTTCCCCAAAAACTGTCTCATGTAATACTTGAAATTTGAGCAGATGATAGCAATTCATCTGTTGTGCCTCTACCTCACTGATGAGTCACCAGTGTTATTTCTGTTAGTTTTCTGCAGCTTCTGTGGAAAGCTCAACTCCTTTGCTGGACTACAGCTCTTAATGTTTCTACTGTGATGTACTTAGTATCCTTACATCTGTACTAAGCAGATACAGAATAATGATTCAGAGTTGCGTACAAAACCTAAGTTTTTCTTTGAAAACTGACTCTAAATACCTAATATAGCTAATTTTGCCATATATAGAAAAGCATTGGGTTTAACAGCATGGTATCAAAAGAAATTTTGAGCTGAGTTTCTAGAAAGTCTCTCCTGCAATGCAGTTTCATTAAAGGGAAAGCCCTGTACTGTTCGAGCTTTTGTGTTGAAATGATGTCTCTTCTGAATAATGCAAAATCGGCCTGCTTCCTTTATTTGCAAGCTTCTCAGTAACATAGGGTAAGCTGATGACCCAGACGTGGGCCTACTCTAGCTACATGTTACTGAAATCTGCCCCGTATTTTTCACCTTCTCCCCAAAGCAGTGCTTTGACTACTTGTGTATTATATCAACTCTTGAATAAGCTTGGAGCATGAACGGTGCCTCTGATTTGTCCTCAGCTGATCTCAGTGTCATGTGTGTAATCTGGACAGTGCTTTGAAGTAATACGGGCATTGCTATGGGAAAAAAAAAAGGAATTTGTGCTAAATGGTGTTGTGTCACAGATTACTGTCGGTGCCATGTGTATGGTGAAAGGTGAACTAAGTATGTAAGAGACTCTTGTTGTGGCTATTAACTCCAGCCCTAGCACACATCAGTCTCACGTATTTAAATCTGACATCTCCAATGTCAAACCTCAGTGATGTGCAATGAAGTTTGAGTGCAGCAGGTGGTCCAGAAAAGACTTAATAGAAGTCTACTGGGAGAGGATTAAGGTGACACTGTGGGGAATGGGAGCAGAGAATTGAGTCGTGAGAATGACTGCTGAGGTAACACTTGTGGGATGGATGGGGCTCGGGTTAGGTGGAATTTGGAAGGGACTGGAAGAGGTTGGAAGGAGATGGAGAAAGCTGCTGTGAGGGCCACTGGGAACAAGGTACACCATCTCAACCCTTTTTTTCTTTTACCTTGAGGTAACGAGATCACAGGGGCCTCATTTTTCTTACAGGGTTCTCTGCCTTCCTGTATGCCTTTTCCCATTTGTGTTTTGATATATGAGAGAGTGAACCTTACCTGCACATACTCTTTCTGATGGGATCTACATCTCCTTACTTCCCTAGCTCCCCTGCTGTATGGTAAACCCCAGGATCTCAGCTAGCCCTGAAGATGGTGAAAATGTAAACTGTTGAGCACTGGGAAATTAAGAAACAGCTGTGAAGATGGTACAGGTTGGGAACAGGCAGACTCAGTGGGCTAGGACTGCTATTACAAATACTTAGTCAAGATATGCAGAGAGAGTGACATAGTTCTTTGGGGCTATGCCCAGGATATTGCAGGGTGTATCTGGGGTGTCCATCCTTTAGCAGGGTGGGACATAGAATCTTTTTTTCCTGAGGTGCTATCATTGGTGCCTTTCCTTCTCACAAAGTGTATAAGCAGGATGCAGGCACCCTAGCACCACGTTCAGCAGATGACTGCCCTCATGACAGGATGTACAAATACGTGCTGGATCATTTGACCCTGTGACTATCCAGTCCCTCAACCAAACGTGTTAGTCAAGTGATAGGAAGGCTTGCAGTTTCGTCTGCTGGCACATGTACTTCTAGCCATGTGACGGGGGGACTTAATAGGGGAAGAGGCAGGCTAGGACAGACTAATTTTTTTTCTGGTACGCTGTAGGTTGGGCATCTAAAGAGCTCTTCATAGTCAGGAGAGTGTGCAGCCCTAGTAAGCAGCTGCTTCTGAAGAGACAGTGCAGTACTGGACAGTAGTGTTAAGACAGTAAGGTTCAGTTGTCTGAAGTGGCGTAATAGAAGTACCATCTGCAAATAGTGACATGTTGGATGTGTAGTGACACAGTTGCAAGAGGTATATGCAAGAAGAGTTCACCAACTTCTGCAGATACAGTGGCTTTGTGCACACGGCCAGAACTTTTCCAGCCTTGACAGAGCTGAGCAGATACTCAACCCAGCTCATGTCAGAGCAAGGGATCCAAACAGTGACAGGGGCCCTTTCACTGCTTAAGTCCGTCTCAGAGCTTGATCAGGTAAGTATTGACAAGACATACAATGAAATACAGCTCCTTTCAAAATGAAATATAGCTACCTTTTTATTTTAAAAGATGTACTTTGCACTACTCACCTTTAATAATACAGCCTAGTTATTTCTGGTCTTAGACAGGAATTGGGGGATCTAGGTTCAGTTGCCTCTGTCGTCTTCTAGGATTAAGATGTCCATTTCCATCTCCTTCCAGATGCTATTCTCTTAGGAACTTCCTGTGTCACATACCTAAAATGTATGTACCTTGACCTAAAACTAGGTTTGGGGAAATGGGGAAGTTTGGCCCTTTACCATGATTACCTTCTGATGGTCCTGAAAGGCTAGTTCAGAATATCACTGCTCCACTGGTCAAATTTTCTTTCCACTTCCAACCTAATGATTCCTGGTCAGATGATAGCTCTTTTTTTTTCTTTTTCTCCCCACCTGCCTGCCCCAGCTTCTCTGTCTTCTCTGTCCATGGTATTGCTCCTCTGTGATGTTTATAAAGAAAGCTGAATCCCCTTTCAGCCTTCAGATTGTCAGATTAAAATTATCAGGCTATTTTTAAAAATTTTTCTTTCTCTGTTATGTGATCATGATATTTTTTCTTTGTTTCTGTTTGAATCAATCTTTTGAGGATACGGGTGGCCACGTGACAGACTCCTGAACAGTACTTACCATTTTTTGAGAGACTACTCCTGATGTTTCCTACTATTGCATTTTTCTTTTTCCCAGTTGTATCACCTTAGGAACACTGTAGTGATTAACCAGTACACTCCGTTTCTTCTCAGTTGTTTATAACTGATGAAATCTCAGCTAGAAACTCCCAAGGACGTAATCCCTAACTAAATGGATGCACTTGCATGTTGTAGTACTGAATTTCATTCATGTACCACTACTTCAGATTACAGATTTTTCTGTGCTATCCCAGTTACCCTCTTGATGATGCCTACTTAATTGTGTGTTGTATAATTGATACACTCCTTGTTTTTGTATGAATATTTTTCCAAAGCAATTTTGTAAAAAGACAATACTGGTAACTCTCCTCCAACCTAATCAACTTCTTCCAACACCACCAGTAGCAACTTCGATTTTTTCAGCTCTCTGCTAATCGTCTGTAATCTTACTAAGATCAATCATTTCACACATAGAACTTTATTGAATGTTGTATCAAAGTCCACAAAGATAAGATGTGCCATATCTCTGATTTCTAGAAATCAGTTTGGAAAGGCATTGTCTACCTTCACTATGAACATAGAATCACAGAACAGTTTGGGTGGGAAGCGACCTTTCAAGGTCATGTAATCCACCCCCCACTGCAGTGAGCAGGGACATCTTCAACCAGAGCAGGTTGCTCAGAGCCCCGTCCAACCTGACCTGGGATGTTTCCAGGGATGGGGCATCCACCACCTCTCTGGGCAACCTGGACCAGGGTTTCACCATTCTCGTTGTGAAAAATGTCTTCCTTAGGTCTAGTCTGAATCTGCCCATTACCCCTTGTCATGGCCCTGCTAAAAAGTCTGTCCCCATCTTTCTTGTAAGCCCCCTTTAAGCACTGGCAGGCTGTGTCCAGTTCTGGGCTTCCCAGTGCAGGAGAGACATGGAGCTACTGGAGAGAGTCCAGTGAGAGGCCACAAAGATTAGTGGACTGGAGCAACTCTCCTATGGGGAAAGGCTGAGAGAGCTGGGACTGTTCAGCCTGGGGAAGGCTCAGGGGGATTTCTCCAATGTGTATAAATACCTGAAGGGAGGGTGCAAAAAATGGAGCCAGGCTCTTTCCAGTGGTGTCCAGTGACAAGACAAGAAGTCTATGTAAATATTGAATATAAATATTCAAGGACACACAAGTTAGGAGGAGAAAGTTGACATTGAAAATTGTGGTATTTTACAACTTTATTTGCAGTAACTTAATCTGTGAAAAGGGCTGTACTGGTTTTGGTTGGGATAGAGTTAATTTTCTTCATAGTAGCTTGTATAGGGCTATGTTTTGGATTTGTGCTGAAAACAGTGTTGATAACACAGGGATGTGTTAGTTATTGCTGAGCAGTGCTTGCACAGCATCAAGGGCTGTTCTGCTCCTCATCTTGCCCTACCAGCGAGCAGGCTGGGGGTGGGCAAGAAGCTGGGAGGGGGCACAGCCGGGACAGCTGACTGACAACTGACCAAAGGGCTATCCCACACCATGTCATGCTCATCAATAAAAGCTGGGGGGAAGAAGGAGGGAGGGGGCGGGGGGATGTTTGGAGTGATGGTGTTTGTCTTCCCAAGTCACTGCGATGTGTGATGGAGCCCTGCTGTCCTGGGGATGGCTGAACACGGGCCTGCGATGGGACGCAGTGAATGAATTCCTTGTTTCGTTTTGCTTGCATGCACAGCTTTTGCTTTACCTATTGGACTGTCCTTATCTCAACCCATGAGTTTTCACACATCTGCCCTTCTGATTCTCTCCCCCATCCTACGGGAGGGGAGTGAGCGAGTGGCTGTGTGGGCTGAGCTGCCCACCAGGGTTAAACCACAACAAAGACGTGAGCAGCTGGTGTAGCTGCAGAGGGCCAGAATCTTCCAAGAAATTGCAAAGAACCATTTGGATTGATGAAAGGACCGTGTTGTAAAGGCCTTGATAAAAATTAAACAGGAATAAATCAACTTCTAATAAGTGTTTATGTTTTGGTCATATAATGCATCACAACAGTGTGCATAATGTCAATACTGTCAGTAATGGATATCTTATTTGTGAGGTTTGAATTACAAAATAATGTAAACTTTATCCTGTGACTAGACTATCGTTCTTGATTATTCTGCTTTTTTTATCCAGTTGTCTTTGCTATTTTTCTGCCTAAGTTTTCTCAATAACTTATTAATACCTGTATAGTAAAGTGAATCCTATATTTTAAATCCTTTTATTTTACTTTTCATAAGAATGTAGAATATTACAGAGATAGCACTTCACACAGTTTAAAATATTTTTACTAATCTGAAGGGAAAGTAAATGAGCTATAGGTCTAATAAAGAGAGGAAAAACAGCATTCAACTATATAGCTTCCAAAAACCTGCCCCTTGCGTGGACAGGGAAGAGTAATAGTTCTGCAACCTGTGAAACTAAGCAACCTGTGCAACTAACCAAGAGAACCTGCATGTATGTGTCTGAAAAGGTCTGTTGCAAATCTTTTAAAGTTAAACTGATTCTCAATTGTGTGCTGTAGGAGATGAATACGACGTATGTGCCATTTGTCTGGACGAATATGAGGATGGAGACAAGCTCAGAATCCTTCCATGTTCTCATGGTAAGCAGCTGTATTTTAGGTTTGGTATTTGTATTAAAAACAGCTCTCTAAAACACCATATCTAAAACCTACAGTGAATGTGTTTATTGGTTGATTTATAAAATGTATTTTTTCTAATATGCAGGAGTATATATACAAATTGGGAAAAGAGCAAACTTTTTTCTCTTTTTAAAAGCAAAAAAGGCGAGCATTTCCACATTGCGTTTTTCTTTGGATGTACACATGAAAGAAAATCTGGGCTTGCTGCTGTACCCTAAATGTCTGTATTTAATAGGAAAACACATTCCAGAGTTACTTTTTACATGAACAAAACCAGGATTTCACTTTCTCCAAGACAAACCATAAAACGTAATTCAGCTATTAGTGACACAGAGATATGCTTGAAGGGATATAGTCTGTCCCACAGCCTGGAGCCATGTAGACCGCTGCCTTGACTGCACTTGGAAGTCAGAGTTGTCAGTGCAAAAATTAGTGGAGTATTTTTACTGTGACAAGTTGTGCACTGTCTGAACAGTCTCTCTCAAATACAGCCCACTGCAAAAGGTGTATCTAGTAGTCACATACGTATCTATCCACAAGACAAGACTGCTCTTAACTGCATGCAAGTACAAGAAGCATTTTAAGAGCTTGTATCTAGAAATCTGGAAGAGGCCCAGGCCCGAGAGTGTCTCTAAATTTAAACTTTTTTTTATAAAAACTGTGTAAAATCTATCAAGAAAGATAGGATTCATCCTTCCTAGCTTGAGACCCTCTACCTTCCAGTCCATTAAGTATATTGCAGTGATTGTTGGCTGGGTGCAGTTTTACCCAGCTTTTTCTCATTACATTCCTGCTCTGACCAGGCACTACAACAGCAAATACCACATCACTAAGAGATTTTAAAAAAGAGGCAATTGATGTTACAGCCTTACATGCACAGCAAACACAGCATATGACAGACTGAGCTTTGTAGATCCTGTCATAAAAATAAATTTCAAAACAGGCTGACAAAAAGTTCTAAGAAGAGAAAGAACACAACCATAGCATCTGTCCCAGCTAGGGACTGCAAAGTTAACTAAACCTGATCACTAATATCAAAGATTACTGACAACTTAAAAATAAAAGGCAAACAAACCAAAACCACCAAGCCACTGCTGTCAGTTCTCATGGAGAACATGCTGCTAACTTGCTTGAACAGGTACTAAACACAACATGCTTGCCCTTGTAAATACTTAACTCTTTGCCAGATAGAAGTCTGTTAATAAGCAGAGCTAAGTTTGTAATACCATAAGTGAGACAGTTTCAAACACTTTTTTTTAAACAAGACACTGACAACTGTATACCTAATTTAAAATCTGCAAAATCATGCAGTGATTTTATTTAATAACAAGGTGCTTTAGTACATCTTGGTAGAGGTTAGAGGCATTATGACAATAATGATGGTGGGCGTGTCTGCTGCAAGGTGGGTATAATTCCTCAAGAAGCTTTTAAAGTTTATTTAATCAAATTTGGCTCATTGCAGGACTGCTCTCAAATTCATTCAGTAGAGGAAATAGGTATTTATTGCATATATCCATATAGCAGAGATCCTCATCTATTAAGTGTTTTGTACGTAAGGATAGACAGCCTACATGCCAACAAACTTGTGACTAAAACTCTGTGTATGAGCTAAATTCTAAAATTCTCCTGTGTTACTAAACATAAATACAATTTAGCAGGTTTCCTTGTCCTTTTCACTTAGATAATGGTGTACTTGTATTTTGTTTTCTAACAGCGTATCACTGCAAGTGTGTGGACCCGTGGCTGACAAAAACAAAAAAAACATGTCCTGTATGTAAGCAGAAAGTGGTCCCTTCTCAGGGGGACTCTGACTCTGAAACAGACAGTAGTCAAGAGGAGAATGAAGTATCTGAAAATACTCCTTTGCTTAGACCATTAGCCTCAGTTAGCACTCAGTCATTCGGGGCTTTGTCAGAATCTCATTCCCATCAGAATATGACCGAGTCCTCAGAATATGAGGAAGATGACAATGACAATATTGATAGCAGTGATGCAGAAAATGGAATAAATGAAGAAAGTGTAGTGGTTCAACTACAGCCCAATGATGAAAGGGAGTACAGAGTGGCAAATACTGTTTGAGACTACTAATGATGAATAGTGTATGAACAAAAGAGTTCTTAAGGCTATACTTCACAAACCTTTACGTAGGGAATATATTTTAGTCTGTAATCCATTTGGTTTCTTCAATAGGAGCAGCAGTTCATGTAGTAGTACTATGGTTAAATCATTACAGATAGATTTATTTTTGATTAAGGTATTCAGTCACATGTTCTGTCTTCTCAAAATGAACAGTTTAACTGGACTTCACAATGCTAATGAATAATGTTAATAGTTTATATCAATAGAAGTATCACACAGACTCTAAATGTATCTTGTTGACATGGGATTTATCTGGAAGTATTTTTTTTCCATTTTGTAGCTACAACTGGGTCATACCGATAGCAATATTTATTACATGTATGGTATGTGTTAGCCCTTAAGCCCAACAAAAAATGTATTTGCATGTTTGTATAGTTTTCCTAAAAACTGCCACCACTACTGAAAGAAAAATGTAGAACAGATCAATATTCTATACGCTGGTGTATCAAAAGAAAGCAGAAGAAATTCCTCCTTTATCTCAAAGCAGTGATTCCAAATAATCCTTTGGAGTTTGCCACAGCCGCTGAGTTAAAGCAGTTCCATTGAGCAATTCCTAGGATAAGGAAACTTAGAATATATGTTTAGTTTTGAGCAATTCACAAGGTAAGATCCACCATAAGCACATTAACTATCCCTACTTGCTACTACAATGTAGTCTGGTTTCCAGTGATGATGTGGGAGTTTTGGGGGCGGGGTGCGTGTGACCAAAACAGAGGTTTTGTTCCACATAGAAAAATAATTTTAGGTAAGTATTCTATTGATCCTCAACTCATATACCTCTTACTAAAGAGCATTTTATGCTGCGTTAGTCTGCTAAACTATGTATATAGAAAAATTGTTCTTTTTCAAATACCTGATTTGAAAACAAGTGCTTATAACTGTTTAACAGAACTCAGTACTTACCAGTGTATCATGAAAAAAGTAAATGCTATATAATACCTCTGTAACTATGTAGAAAGTAAAAACATAAGTATAATCAAAATGCAGAGACTTTTTTTATATGGCCTTGAATAAGGAAAGCTTGAAAGAATGTTAATAAACATGTTTTCCACTTTAAGTATCAAAAAATTTATTGAACTTCTGCATTACTTACATTGCGTACTCTTCTCCATTTATTACTAAGGTTAAAGTATTTTTAAAGATCCAGAACATGCAACTGTTACGATCCCTTAGTAAACATTAACCTGCATTGTGCTGTACATCACAGTACAAAGTGCTGTACTGATCAGTATTATATGTGGGAGCACTAAGTTACATAGAAAACCTTAATTTTTGTTCACTTGTAGTTTGAGGAGAAGTTGCAGTCAGGCTGGGTCTGTACATGTAACTTGGATGGGGGAGAGGGGAGGAGGACCAGAGCACTGTTAATATTTCCTGCCCACTTGCCAGCACCTTCAGAGCTGCAGTCTGTGAGCCTGGGTTCTGGAAGTCGGAAAACGCCAGATCCTGGACGGAGGCGATGACAGGTGAGGTGTTTCCGTTTGGTGTTTCTGACCTAACACACAGTGCAGCTACACCCTCCTTGCTTCAGCCTGCCAATGGAAATCACTTCTCTGGGACTGGCTAAGAGCAGAGAAAGTTTATTTTGCAGAATAAGGCATGGTAAAAGGATAATAATGAAATAATGATTCATCTTCAAACCACTGCCACAAGCAATCCATGGGATTAAACACGAACAACATATTGCTGTATTTTCACCATGTAAAATTCCCCTTCAGCTTGCATATGTCTAGTTAAGTCCAAATGTGAAAACTGATTTCTGGGAACTTCCTAAGCTGAAAGATGTTTCTTAAAATAGGTTCCTGCTGCTTGTATGTTATGAGTGCATGTGTTTATTCATAATTGCACTTCAGGCACCCCAAAACCTGAAGAGATCCAGAACCTTGAACTGAAGCAAACGTTGTAACATACGCTCTCTGTAACTCTAGTTGTAGTATTTGCTGTAATGACAAAAAGTAAAATTACACTAATCAGTTTCTCACCTGCTATTCTCCATGCTCTACAGAGAAAATGCATGCAGCAAAGGATATTCTGTTTGCATCCCAAATACATTTTATTTAGAAATGGGAACAGTTTTGGGTTTTTTTTAATACCGCTAGGAAATTTATGTAAACTGTATTCCAGCAGGCCTCGGTAGTAACCACTGTAGTGATACTCCCCCTGCTGTACCTCCCTGATGCCACAGATACAGTTTGTCAGTTGCCATTGCCAGTGAGAATGAAAATTAAAGAAGGAATAATTAGAAATACTTTGGAAGGTTAAGTAGCTCTTAGCATTTCTAACTAGAACTTGGGGATTTCATTAAAACTTGCTGGATAAATTGTCTGTCTCAAAAGGTATGGCCTGTCCAAACCCACAGGAAAATATAAAGATGGATTTTTCTTTGGGCTGTGACCTGCTACATTATCCACATGAAGTAGCACCGTTTCCTCACGATCTGCCATGAACAGCTGGCTCCCAGGGTTTTTTTGCTTATGTGAAGTCTGTTGATCTAACTTCACTCTCTGGCTATCTTTGAGAATAGTACGTTGGTGCTTTAAAGAGGTTCATACTTGATTGCCTAGTTAAAAAAAAAAGTGTTCTAATAAGTAGTTCTAACTAGTGCCTGAAGTTTGAAGTATTCCATGGGACCGCCAAGGCCTATCATCTCTGCATAAAACAGCATAGGAACCATTGACAGTTACCACAAAATAGTATTTGTATGACCAGTATAAATAGCTCCTCACAAAGCAAGCTTGCACAAAACCTTTCATTGTGTAATGAAAAGGAGCCACAAGAGGACAGGAATTAAAACTTGCCCTCAGAGGGGAAGGGGAGTTTTCTCCTGTGGTGGGAGTGGGTGGGAAGGATCTGGTAAAAAGTGACTGGAAGAAAGTGATGTGTCTGACAACTGTTTTTCTGGACAGGTCAGCAATTGAGGAATGGATATTTCAAATAGCAAAACTAACCACTCTCCTCACCCTCCCTCAACAGTGTACAATCTTGAGAGAGTTCCAGGGCCAGTGTTTGAACAAATGGTAATAATGGGTACCTACATCCAAAATAGACATCCAATTTTTAATACTGTACTAAAACTGCCATGTCATAAGCAGTGCAGAACAATGTTTCTACAGAATTCTAAACACCTTCATTATAAATGTAAGACCCTCTGAAAGGCTAATAATGGCTTCTATAATTAAAATCTGCCCGTGAATTATTATGGTGCAAAAAGTACAGTAACAATTCATAACTATATTTCAGAGAAAGTAAGGGACTGATTAGAATGGCCTGGAAGTCAGCCATAAAAACTTGTAAAGGCCTGATATTCTGTACATAAATGCAGCCTCTCATCACCTTCCAGTGTGTGCCATGCAATCGGAGGTGTAAGTAATTGGGGATAGAAGAAAACCTTCAGAAAATGAAGCAATTCAGTCAATAGTGATTTCTCTTCCTGAGTTTGAAGAGACAGAACAACCTGAGAGCTACCCTGAAAAACACACCCTTTGAAGCAATTCTGCATGTTCTCTAGATATGCACATCTTTCTTTCCTACTCCATTCTTCTCATGCATTTTTCAGAACACTAGTGTGGTTCTATTCTTCTACCCAAGCCTTGAATAAGAACATACGCTACAAAAGAGAAAAAAAAAAGAGGGGAGGGGAAGGCTGGTGCTTTGCTTCCTTGGCTGGGAACGGCTGGTTCTAAACGCATTACTTCTAAAGCAGATGAGCACTCAGAGAGCTTTTTTATAAAATGGCAGGCACTGTAAACCACAGTGAACGAGTTTGGGAGCTCTACTGCAAGTTGAGTAGCCAGCAGCTATCGAAGGCAGCTGCATGCCAGTGAGGTTTCTAAAAACCATGGTGTTTTTCATGGCAAGAGGGTGAAAAAGGTACAAACCATGAGCACAAAAACCACAAGAACTGTACAGATCAGGCACCTCACTGCCACCATGTATGAATCCTTTTACGAAATCCCAACTGGTAAGACACTTGAGAGCAGGTACAGCATAATAAACGGTGCTGAAGTGGCTGGAACAGTGCTGATGTAACACCAGCTGGCTGGCAAAACACAAAACCTTCAGCAGTGCAATCCTGCCCACCATAGGAGGGGTACTGCACCTGAAGTATTCACGTGGCAGGGGAACCCCCCACCCATGGAGCTGGATAAATGCAGAGTCAAGTGACAAGAAATCATCTCCTAATTTAAGATCTACTCCAAAGACTGCCTGGCCTTTGACTAAAGCTGTATTATCATACTATTGCTGTCTTAAAAAACTTAGAGCTGCACTGTCATCAGCCATGCAATGAAGAAGGGCCTCAGAGGATTCCTAGGGGAAGGAAAAATTACCAACAGTCTGATTTTGTTTGGTTGGAATAAATTTATTTCATCTGTCTGTAAACAAGGTGTTTTTAATAGTTATGGCATTTTTTGAAATGCATATTAAATCAGATGAGTTAGACTGTATCCCAGATGTAACAAAGTGCAGGGAAAGAAATGGACAAATCAGCAACAAGAATTTGTTTAAATCTGTACATTATCCACAAGGCCCAACAATAGAAGCAAATACTAGAATGTCCCTAAAGTAGTGCCATTCGAAAGAAACCCTCGTAGTCAGTTAAAATCCATCTCACAATAGCAACAGTTCATTTTTTTTTTTTAAACAATAGTATGGCACAGAATACATATTAAAAAAGTCATCACAAGACAGCCAAGTCAGTTATTCCAACCAATACCATCTCCCATTTATTCTTTTGTATACAGAGTTCTGCAGTTCTCTTTAAATGGACATACAAGTTAGTACCGTGCCTGAACTGAGAGTTTGGTTACAGACATTTCAAGATGACTAGTGCACAAGGCAGTTCACTCCATAATTTCTGCAGCAAGGGTGTGACAGGCCAAATGAAGATTTTAAATTTGAAATGGCATAATTTTGACAGTTTAGCTTCCAAACTACCGACCTTCATCCAAACAGTGGCTTCAGAGCAGCAAAACTCTTTACAAGTGATCTGCCAGAAAGACTGGACTCAGTCAGAGCTCCCAGTATAGCTGAAGGTGGCAGTTTTCCACAATGACATTGCAGTTTTGTATTCGAAAACAACAACAACAAAAAACCAAAAACCCATGACCCCCAAGCTGCAAATTAAAATTGGTCCTATGAAAAACTGAAACCAGACACACTCCAGATGGTTATGTTGGGATATCTAATGTCCATAATGGCAGCCTTTTACAATTCAACTACAGAACAGGAGCTGGCCAAAAAAAAAAAAAAAAAAAAGTGCCTGAGCTATTGCAGTGATGGAATGTCTCTGGGGATTCGTTCAGGATGGTAGTTTTAAGGTCATGGGAGGAAGTGCATCTGTACCCTTTCATAGTTTTGTGATTGCACTTGTTAAGCAGTACAAGCTTCAGACATCATGAAGAAAAAATAAAAGACTCAAGCCTACAGTGAAGTGCAACAACAAAACTAATGTAACATTAATAGCTTTTGAGTGGCAAATTGGTTAAACAAACCAGGCACTATAAAAATGGATGTAAGCAAACAAGTGTGGATTTAAAAAAAAAAAGAAAAAAAGAGAGGGACAGAAGTAAAGATATGCATGCACTTTTTTCCTCCCAAACATGCTCTATGAAAGGAAGACTAGTGAGCTGTGTAATTGCTCAAAGTGCTGAAGAGGCATTGATCAAATTAGATTGTACAATCGGCACCTTGTTTAGTATTTAAGTTGTTTTAGTTGTCAATATCACACTAATTGCTAAGACAAAGCAAAGCCTACACTTGGCATATTCCCCTCTGAAGAGTTTTTCAAGGTATCATGCATATCATCTTTGTGGTGCAGTAATGGTGCCAGATATGGGACTTGGTTACATACAGTGGTTAACATATAAATGAACAAAGGGTAACTGGAATTATGACATTAGGAAATGGGTAAATAAAAAACACGAACTACCATCTACAGTCTGGTAGCACTGAACACAACTGGGTGGTGGTGAAGACAGTTGCTAGGTGGATGGGGAGAGGCTGCTTAGACGTCAGACCTCCTCAGGTATAAAGCCAGTTCATATGCTTTCTTGTTGAGTGTCCCTCCATGGACACCTTCCTTTCCCATGACTATAACCAATGCTGGAGTACACAAGGAAACAAAACAGAAATGAACAGAATTAAAGAAAAAAATAACACCTTTCCCCACCAACAAAGGGATACAAAGGAGACACAGGTTCATACCCCATCACCCTGCATTGCTAATAAAGTTTCCAGAATGTAAGGTTTAAAGCTCACCGCCAGGAAAGTTTAATAGCAATCTTCCCCTAATACTTAACAGTCTGCCTAGCAACTAGAACCCAGAGTCTCTCAAGTATTTTGCCATTGAGTATGCCTTCTTATTCAATCCGCCTCCATGGACCCCTTCTTTGCCCATTACAAAGACCAAGACTGAAAGAGAAAAGAAAAAAGTTTTAAAAAGAGTGTGTTAGACAAGGAAATAATGCAAGTTTTAGGCAGTGCAATAAACACGCTCAAATTCAAGATTTAGTATTTGGGTATTAAGCTAGTTTAACAGGAATTTTGTAAAAATACAGACGTAGACAGGGCTGGGAGAAGGCATGAGTTATCCTCAGGGATATTACGTCATGAGAGTTCACTGCTAAGAAAAATGCCACCAACTATCTCAAAAAAGCATCACAGTGCCTCTCCACCATCAGCACCCTCCATCATCACTCAACAAGGAAGCCCTAGCTGCATCTTAAAAAAACAAGGGGAAAAAAGAAGAAGTGTTGTCCGGGACAAAAGTAGTAGTGTATATAGAAGAACTGTCACTCTGAAGAGCAGGAGAGAGAATATTCTTGTATTATCTGTAGCAGTCACTACTGGTGTAAGAACCCAAGTAACTGCCTTGACACTAGCAAAAAAACCCACGAGGTCAGACTCAGGCTAAGACTTTTCATGCAACAATACAATTATAAAGCATGCTTTTTGCAGAAGACAAAACGCAGGGAAGATTTTAATGTTGACTCTCTCTCTCTGTAATCTCACAATTTCGGTGAAGTGTCCCAATTGTCTCACGAACAAGAACATGCTAAGCTTCCTCAACCAGTGAACGCCACTTGCAAGTTGCCAGCAGATGTCAGCAGCAGGTACACAGACACAATAAGCGCTGTGCCACCACAACTAGAGTAATTGTTTCCCAAGCTAGGAATACTGTAATTGGAATACTGCAGTCAGCCTACCTACAGGCAATGGCACATCTACATAGCAATTTGCTCACAAAAAGCTTAAGCCAGGCAGTTCTCGTGGCATTTCACAATTTGCAGCAGTCAGAACCCTGCTTGTTTCACTTCAGCGCTGTGAACATTCTTCCTGTATCGCTGCCACCCGGCTTTAGCCTATAGACAAATTTTGCTCTAGCTTTGGTTTTATACTTGCAAGCAAAAGTCTGCTGCTCACCAATTTGTCCTACAGCGAGCCAAAAAATGCTAGGCCAGGTATTTTGAACACAAGGCATATTACTTGTAGCCAGTATTTTAAGGCATGTTTTCTATACCCAAAGCTAATGCCTTCCCCGTAAAATGTTTTACTAGCAGTTAAATGAGGAGCGCAAATGAGTAGGCGTACTGGTATAAAGCAAGCTTCTCAGTGATACCACACTGGACAGGCTTTTTTGCCTGAAGACAGACTTCAGAGACCTCAATAGGAAGTGCAAGAAGAGTTAGTGTAGAACTTGTTAAGAGGCAAGTAGGAGTAGCTCATACAAAGAATTCACATCTTTGCAGAATAAACTTTCCGCTGAGCAGTTTACAACAAAAAAGCTAGTTTCGCTACCAGTCGTTAATAGATCCCTACCATAAGCTTTACGTACCAAGCTACTGTATCTTTGGCAAGCTTACTTCACGCTACAGCCTGCTCTTTCCTGCTTGTCAGAGATCTGTTTAACCACTTCACACCCTAGCACCCAGCTGTAATCACAGGTGGGAACAGGGACAAGTGCGAAGCCCGGGCAGAAAGCTCGTTTGTCAGCCAGACCACTGTGTCCACCCCCCTGACGTCACTTCCTGAAATTAACCACTAAATCCAGGAGTCTGGTTTTCTTCATAGCTGGAGTCTACACTTAGGGTCATGTTCTTAATTCAGTGATCTGAAAGTGAAGAAAATCATGCTTACCTCGACCAGCTCTGCCTACAGCAACATTGTATGTTGGCTCACCACCTTGACTCTTTGTCCTGATGTCCATTGTGCAGTCACCATCAACATACAGGCTATCTCTGATCACAGAGCACTTCTTTGCACCAAGGGTCAGACCATTGGTGAAGAAACCCTCTCGGTCTTTTCCTACAATCATATCTATTTCTACTGGCTGTCAAAGAAAAAAGTCCAACGTTAGCACAGAAGTATTTTACCGTGTAATTCCTACTCAGAAAGCGTCCTGTCTCGCGTCGAGAGGATGGGACAGCGAGTTCCCCCTTGCTCCCCCAGGAAGCGCTCCACAATACAGGGCTTTGTTAGTCACACTTTCTACCGCACCGGTTTACGGCCACGGTAAGCCGTGAAACGCCCCGCAGCCCGCGCCACCGCTCGGCTCCCAGTCCTCGTCACAGGAGGCCCTGCCCGACCGCGGCTGGCGAGGGACAGGGCACGTGTCTCGGAGACGGAACGCGCCCGGTTAGAGGCCGGCCCCGCAGAGCCGAGAAGCC
>NW_010561852.1:0-2808 GCF_000687285.1 Phaethon lepturus | reverse complement strand
GCCGCTGCGCCGCTGTCCGGCTGCCTCCGCGCCTTGCGTTTTCCTGCACGTGGGCGGCGCGCTGGGAGGGGAAAAATACGTTGTTGGCTTTTCAGGCCAAGGGCAAAGGGCAACTCGTTGGAGCAGAGCTCCTCAGCCCTCAGCCAAGAGCTGGCTCGTCAGATGCTCCCGGTGCTTTTCCTCCCTCGTTCCCAGCTGCTACGCTGCCCGTTCTTGCTACTCGCCTCCACCGTGACTTTTTCATGCCTGGGAAAGGGGAAGGGTGGCCCCCGCGGGCGCGGAAGGTGGATTTGTCACCCATCGTACAGGCTTTGTGCGAAAACCTGGCCTTCACCAGGAAGCAAGTATGGAAACCTTTAAAATATAAGCCTTGATGGGAAGGTTGCTCGGGTCCTCGTGCCGAGGGCAGCCGCCTGCCCACGACCAGCGCGATTTCGAGATCAGAAGGGGTGCAGAGATGGCTGATGCTATTTTGGGGGAGAGTCGAGTTTCCCAGTGCGCAGACCTTTTAAATTCCAGGTAATTGGGAAGGATCATCTTGCTGGCGGTGCTCATTCCTGGCCAGCTGCTCTTCACCGGCAGCTGGAGATGGTAGGAGCCGGAGCGAGGATTTGTTTAATATTAGGTATCTGTCCCAAATCATTATTTTCTGCACATTTGCACTAATCGTGACTTCTCGGAAAGAGGTAATGCTATGCAGACATAACGATGTTCAGATCATAGATGGACTTGGGGAAATAGTCGTCATGACGGAATCTATTTTATATGGGTACCAGTTAGCCTGGTCTTGTAGCTGAAAGGCATGAAGGATGAGTAGGAAAGCAACTGTGACTAATAGAAGCTTTTCTCAAATGCATGTAGTCATAGGAGTTAATGAAAAGAGGAGAAAGAGCTGGCTCCTGAACTCTCCATCAGGAGAAGTGAAGTGTAACGCTATGCAGAAAAAGCAGCTATCATTTTCAGATTCCTTTCCAGCAATTATTTTGTAGTTTCAAGTCCCTCTGAGCTCCCAGCTCAGCTCAGGACACTGGATTTTCTGAATATTTCCCAGAAAGAACCAACACTGCCACGAGGAATCCTGCTCTCGCCACATTCCTACTCCTTCTTGCAGAAGCCGCAAGCGCAGGAGAGGATTAGCTGAACTCCCGTCCCGCTGGATGCTTATCCCAAATGAACTACTTTATCACCCTAAGCCCGGCGCTCGCACCTCTCCCCGTGGTATCTGGCTGCCTTTCGTGCAATAAGCGGCTCAGCGGCCGATTCAAGCTGCCCTTATTCATTGCATTCAGGAGCGTAAGTCCTGGCAGCTTAACGTTACTGCGCTGGGAGGGTCTGCGGGAAGGGCTGCTCCGCGAAAGCGGCACCGCAGCACCGAACCCACCCCCCCAAACAAATCAGGGGAGAAGTTAGAGCTGGGTTATTTCTGGCTCTTGGTAAGAGAGGACTGCGTGTTGTGCAGCGGGTTTTGAGGTCTCGCGAAGAAGAGCTGCCTTCCTGCTCTTCAGTCTGGGCAGCAAGTTTGAAAAATTGCTTTTTCTACATCCGTGGAATCTACATCCTTAATTTCTACATCCTTAATCGAGGTTCTGTCCTCGGTGGGTCGCGTGGCACCGCTCGCAGCCTGGGAGCCTCTCCACCGCTGCCCCTAACCCCCGGACCCAGGCCGTGCTGTTCGCGTCGTACCGATCGTTTCGATAGCGTCTGTTTCAGGCGTTGAAACGCAAAACGCCTCGCGTGAGGCTTTTGTTTGATTAATGCGAACCGTGTCCTCCAAATGCCGAATTCAAACAGCCCTACTGGCGCTTTGCAGCAGCCCTCCCCGTGCCAATATGAGCCTTGGGAGTTCAGGCTTTCCCAGGCTGGAGGCAAAGCGCGGTTTTCCCTGGTCTGGAGGGAGAGGAGCGCTCAGCCCGCCCAGCACCCGGGGGTGAGCTCTGCACCCCACAAGCCCAAAACCCCGGGGCTGCTGCCAGCCGGGGAACCGCAGCGCAAGCAGAGCTCTTGGCACATCGAAACCCTCCAATCCGTGGCAGGGCAAGGATAAAAGGAGCTTTCCTGAATTTGGCTCCTTTATTCCAGTTACGTAAAGCTATTACCCAGCTTGAAGAGAGCTGGCCTATACCCCGCTGGCCGCGGCGTGCGTGTACCCTGACAGATAAAAGCGAAGCTGCCTGCTCCCACCAGAAAGCAAACAACCCGGGTACAGCAGGTACTTAGAATACCCGCGGGAAGAAAAATCAGTTGAAGAAATGAAGGGCTGCTGGGGGAGGCCGGGTGGTCAAGGACTGGAGGAGGGCGAGGAGAGGAGCTGGAAGGGCTTTCACGGGGCGGGGGGATGCTTGGGTAGGGCAGAAAAGAATGGGCTGGGGAGAAGGGGTTAGGGAGGAGGTGTGGGATGATGCTGTGCTCCGGGGTCGCGAGCTCTGCGTGAGGGAAGCATCTCCCTGCTGAGCCCCCGGGCTCTCTCCGTCCCTTTTCTCTCTCCTCGAGCCCCGCCGCAGGTCTGTGAGCCTGTGTTTGTAACCCGACTGCCTGACGCGGGAGGCGGGAGACCTACAAGGACTTTGTACCTGCTTTAATTAAGCTGTTTTTTAACGGGAAATCTCCTTGGGTAAAATCTAGCCCCGATAATAGTTAATAGCAAAACTGTATTGACTATAGGGGAGCTAGGATTGTCCCTAAGTAGTCTTTGGTAAGCCTGAATTTTTTGTTTTCCTGGCTGTCTGGACCCAAGGGCTCTGACTGCAGAGCAGGGCTCACCGACGCTCCGTACAGGACGATTTGCTCTACGTTTGCTGGGGATGCACG
>NW_010561851.1:0-1403 GCF_000687285.1 Phaethon lepturus | reverse complement strand
TTAATGATTCTGTGATTCTATGATTCTGTGACCATGGTGCCCCTTCGTTCATGGTAGAAAAAGTTAAGCAGTGAAAAAATGGCTCAAAAAAGCCTTGGTTAGCTTTTAACAGATACTTTTTCATGTTATTTAGTACGAGATCTCTGTACCTGATCACCTGACAGTACAATTTTGATCTGGATTGGGCATGAGCACACAGCTGTAGTTCTCCAGGGCAGACCAAAACAATCTTGATGCTGAACTTATGCTAGCTATATGCTGGTTGAACCAATAATATTTTATCCAGTATAGATAAAGTAAAAATGGTGTGAAGAGGTGATATCAGACCTATAGTAAAGTCTTAAAAAAAGAACTCTGAACTGACAAACTAAGTTTAAGTACTTTGTGCTTAAGTACTTAGTTATGTGACCTGCTATTAGATGTCCTGATGCTAGGTTTACTATATCACAATATATTATATATTTAGATACCACAGTCTTATTCAGTCATGGCTTATGTTGCTTCTGTATGTCAAAAGTGAAGATTATTTTCAAGTACAGTTTAAAAAAGCTAGAACTGTGAAGTA
Source organism: Phaethon lepturus (assembly GCF_000687285.1). Classification (NCBI taxonomy): domain Eukaryota; kingdom Metazoa; phylum Chordata; class Aves; order Phaethontiformes; family Phaethontidae; genus Phaethon; species Phaethon lepturus. Next base: position 838 of record NW_010561851.1, on the reverse strand, counting down.
ACACTGCTGTTAAATGCTAGAAGTGACTTTAAAAAAGAAAAAAATCTCTGTAGTGCATTTAAATATAATATCAAATGGTTTCTTGGGAAGACAGACGCCATAATCCTGAACGTCCCTCCACCCCCTCCTTCTTCTTCATCCCAGCTTTATATACTGAGCATGACGTTATATGGTATGGAATATCTCTTTGGCCAGCCTGGGTCAGCTGTCCCAGCTGTGTCCCCTCCCAGCTTCCCGTGCACCCCCAGCCTCCTTGCTAGCAGGCCAGAGCACGAGAAGCTGGACTGTCCTTGACTACTTAGCAACAACTCAAAACATCAGCACGTTATCAACATTTTCTCATCCCGAATCCAAAACATAGCCTCACACTAGCTTCTATGAAGAAAATTAACTCTACCATGGCTGAAACCAGGACACCCCTACAAGAACAAGGGCTAGCAATTCTGAGACTTCTGCCAGTCGCTTGTAGAATATTTCATCTGCCTCTTTGTCCTGGTCGGGTAGTCTGTAACAGACTCCCAGCAGGATATCTGCCTTGTTTGCCTTCCCCCTCGTCCTTACCCATAAGCACTCGACTTGGTCTTCACAGTCATTGAGCTCTATACAGTCAAAGCACTCCCTAACATACAGAGCGACCCCACCACCTCTCCTTCCTTGTCTATCCCTTCTGAAGAGCTTATAACCATCCATTGCAGCACTCCAGTCATGTGAGTCATCCCACTCACTATTGATTTCGTCCCCAACTCCAGCATGCCACCCCTACACTCATCACTAGTGAGTCTGGTTTTATCCCCTTCCCCTTCGAAACTAGTTTAAAGTCCTCTTGATGAGGCCCGCC
>NW_010561850.1:0-532 GCF_000687285.1 Phaethon lepturus | reverse complement strand
GGGGTGGCTGGAGAACAGCCCTGCAGAATGGGACCTGGGGGTGCTGGCTGATGCGAAGCTCAATGTGCCCTGGCAGCCAAGAGGGCAAACGATGTTGTGGGGTGCATCAAACACAGTATGGGCAAAAGGGAATTATCCCACTGCATTTGGTGTTGGTGCGGCCTCACCTTGAGGTTCTGGTGTGCAGTTCTGGGTCCCACAATTTAAGAAGAATGTGAAGATCCTCGAATGCATCCAGAGGACAACAAGGCTGGTGAAAGGGCTGCAGGGCATGTCCTGTGATGAGCAGCTAAGGATTCTGTGTTTGTCCAGTTTGGAGAAAAGGAGGCTGAGGAGCAACCTCATTGCTTTCTACAGCTTCCTGAGGAGGGGAAGTGGAGGGAGGTGCTGATCTCTTTTCCTTGGGATCCAGTCATAGGATACCTGGGAATGGCTCAAAGCTGTGTCAGGGAGGTTTAGACTGGACATTAGTGTATGGGATCACCCGACTAGACGAGTTTTGGAGCACAAAGGCGAGGTGCAGGGAGTTGTG
>NW_010561849.1:63655-68812 GCF_000687285.1 Phaethon lepturus | reverse complement strand
GGCCTTGTTGAACCTCCTGAGGTTCACAGGGACTCATTCCTCGAGCTTGTCCAGCTCCCTCTGGATGGCATCCCATCCCTCGGGCGAGTCAACCACACCACTCAGTTTGGTGCCATCTGCAAACTTGCTGAGGGTCCACTCGATCCCACTATGTCATTGATGATGAGATTAAAGAGTACTGGTCCCAGTATGAACCCCTGAGGGACACCGCTCATTACCAATATCCATCTGGACATCGAGCCATTGACCACTACCCTCTGGATGCAACCATCCAACCAATTCCTCATCTACCCAACTGTCCATCCATCAAATCCATATCTCGCCAATTTAGAGAGAAGGATGTTGTGGGAGGCAGTGTCAAAGGCCTTACAGAAGTCCAGATAGATGATGTTGGTATCTCTTCCCTTGTCCACGGATGTGGTCACTCCATCATAGAAGGTCACTAGTTTGGTCAGGCAGGACTTGCCTGTGGTGAAGCCATGCTGGCTGTCTCGAATCACCTCCCTGTCCTCCATGTGCCATAGCATAGCTTCTAGGAGGATCTGTGTCTGATCTAGTGCCTGCCACTAGACAATGCAAACAAGGCAGTAACACCCTTAAAAGACCAACTAGGCAATATTACTTGGCTGCCAAAAGTCTTTGACTCAGCTTACAGAAGCTGGGGTCTTTGGGCATGCACTGAACTTAATGAAAGCTGGGTGTCAGCCCCCTTATATTCTGTGGGCACACTCGTCATTCCAGCCTTTGCAGGACATCTTGCCGGTACAGTTAAAGCTTGCCATGGATTGGCTGCCTTTAGCTGAAGGGAGCCTCTCTGCCCTCCTTGGATTAGGTGCCAACTCTGAATGTGCAGACATCCAGTTATCTTACATTATCCGTGTTATTTGTGCTCTGGTTTCCTCCCACAACAGTTAGAGTCTGTGTATTATCCTTTGGGCTATGCAGCCAGAAAGTGTGACACAATGCATTTCAGTGCTCTGAGCCACCACCAGCTGCGATGGACACCCCAGAGAGGAGACCCCCACATGTGGTGCAGCCTGATGCAACACCTCAGTCCATTGGACACAGGTGATTCCTGGGCTGGATTGGTTTCATCTCAAAGTCTATTTAGCTCTGAGCTTTTCTGCTGACACTGCCAAAAAGAGAAGGTGGCTCTACCTGTAGTCTTGGGTTTAGGAGTGGTCACACACCGAAGGTAAGAATGCCTCCTCCTCCCTGATGGGAGCAGAGCTGAAGCAAGGAACTTTGCTCCATGGGGGAAAGGAATGACTCTCATATTTTGGCCATAAAGAATAGAAACAACAGACTAAACCTTGGAGAGAAAGGCTGGATGACGTGTACAATGACCTGAACTGTTTTCCCCTTGCCCATGGCTGTATCATAAGCTTAGTATCTAGTTTGCTAAAGAAACCTTACAGACCGATTCCTGCCCTGGGATGCAGTGCTCAACCCACACTAAAGGTAAGAGAAGCCAAGTTAACCTCTGTGAGGACAGATTACAGCCTAATAGCTTTTAATGAATAAATTAACATCTGGATGCAACTTTGTTAAGCAGAGTCAAAACTGGCCCCGCTATTCACACTTCAAAGCTATATTTTTAGCACAAAGGGCAGAGCCTGTGCTTATGCAATAAACGGATGTGAATTATTGCCTTTCTGTCACCTGACCAGTATTTAGACTTCTACTTCTGGGCACTCATGTCTGAAAAGTGCTGCCTATGTATCCTGAGGTAAAGGCCATTAAATGGGTCTTAGGGGAGATGAGAAATAAGATGTGTGGGATTTTTTGTCTTTCAATCACCTCATTTAAACGGGAGAGAGATTCTCTCAGTAATCAGAGCATTTACTGGTGCTGATGCTGTGAACACCCTGTAGCTTGCTGAGGAAATGAAATCCCCAGCTGTCACATTTCTTCAAAAAGAACGATAACGAGGGGAAGCTTAATGTGCTTCACTGCAGCTAATTTATACAATGACTACTCCCCGCCGAAAACACACTTACAGCACCATTTCCCATGGATCCCCATACTCGCCCTTAAATCATAGAATCATAGAATAGTTTGGGTTGGAAGGGACCTTTAAAGGTCACCTAGTCCAATCCCCCTACAGTGACCCCATCGAATAACGGGAGAGCCACACACTACATCCACACACCAGCCTACTCACCCCAAAGTCAAAGCAGTTGAATGAAGAGTGGAAGTAATTTCTTGGCCCCAGTCCATACATCTTCAAAGACATCTCAGTAAGGAACAGACCCAGAAAAACAAACTCTGCGAAATCTGGAAACAGGAAGAGAGATTAAATTAGTCCACAAGACCTTGGTAGGCAAATCTCTTCATGTGGGGAACAATGCTAATTTTTCACAACACAGACTGCCTTCTGCCAGAAGAAAATCCCTTTGCAATGGCAAACAAGACCCCAAGGACAGTTTTACATAATTATTTCTATATGCACATGAGCGGAATTCAGCCTTCAATAACTGTGAAGGCAATGTTTCATGTGTACTGTGGGAAGGTTGGTATGAGCATTAAATAATATTCTCCTCGCCTTTGTAAAGGAATTTCAAAAGAAAGCTCTGGATCTAATATTTCTAAAGGTCTAATTTAATTGCACAGATAACGTTTTTCAAATGTATGTTTGCGACTTCTGTACCTACATGAGACAGGCACTTTTGGGAGAGGGGTGTAAGCTTTTGTAATACCCTCTCATGATAAAATACCTTCATACGCAACTGAACTGCTGCCTCTGAGAGCTCCTCTTCAGAGGTGTTGTGTCTACTGTTAGCACATAGCCACGTTTATTTTTATTATGCCTGTATAACCATATAATTATGGAAGAGCAAGATCTGCTTCCTTCTGCTTCACATATCACAGGCAAATAGGCTGTGAAGCTTTTGATGGGAAAATTTATCACCTATGATGAAACAAAGGGCAGAAAGAACATAGCTGGAGACTTCAGTTTCCAGATCAAGTTTTTAGGACTTGAAGCTACAGAAAACACTGCCTTTGGCATTTTAATCATGCAAGTTGAGATCTGGAGGCCAATAAGCAACAAGCAACAGTGGAATGTTAAAACAAAACACATAAAGGGCAAAAAAACTCCACACTACCAAAACAAACCAAATAGTATAAGGCAAACCCCCTCCCTCTAGAGAAAAGATGAGGAAAAGAATCAAACTTCGAAGGGTGGAGATTAATAACATTGCTTAGCGCAGCACAGAAGGCTCTCAGATGCTGTAGCAGCGCAGGTGCTGCCGGAAAGTCGTCTTCTGTAATTTCAGTGTTACAATTCTAGGAACGATAAAGACAAGATGGTGCCAAAGTTTTCTCAAAGGTACACACAGACTGACAAGAGGCAACAGATACACGTTGCAACAAGGAAAATTTCAGCTAGATAATCCTGAATCCCAGGTGCTGTACACCTCCTGTAATATGTGGCTTCAGCTAATAAGCATGGGGAAAGAGAGAGGGAACGAGGGTCCTTTCAAACTGCATGGCTTCCATTGCATGTTCATACTGAGTGAGCACGGTTGGCCCAGGTCCATCTCTCATTGCTGCTTGTCTTTTGAAATTGCTTGAAAAATACAGCTTCAATTATCAAAAAATAAATTAAAAAAAGGGGTTTAAATTTTAAATGAGAGTCGTGAAATATCATGGGCATAAAGTTAACTGGCATCCAGGAAGCACTAACTAGATGAGAAAGGTGGTATTAACGTTTCAGCGAGGAGCCTACAAGGACATCTGCCAACATTTGCAATAGGGGAAGAAATACCAAGAGGTCATTAATTATACCATGTAACCTACTCTCCTTGAAAATAGGAGCAACATCATTAAAGGAGACTATCAAGGGCAAAGTGTTCACATTTGAGGATCAAGATGACAAAGTATGAGGGTCTTTTCTTTCCTTTCTGACATCAGACACAACAGCTCAGGGAGCAAACAGTTGTTCCCAACACAAGGTAATCATCCACAGTTACACTGGCAATCCATCTGACTATAGGAGTGCAGAGGGTGTGAGAAAGGGATGAGGTCAGCCCATGTTAGGCATAAAATCAGACGGCTGACAAGTCCAATAATATAAAAATACAGAATTTTTAAAAAACACGAGCTCAGCAGTATTGAATTTCCTTGCGCATAACTAAAAAGATGACAATTGTGAAGTAGTAAGAATGTTAAAATTCTTAATTATTAATAGCTGGCCCCGTAAATCAGAAGCTTAAACTAGCTTCCAGGCCAGACCCTGAACTTCCATTCTGCACCCTATGCACTTTGGAAATGTTAGGAAACAGAAGGCAAAACTCCCCCAGTAAAGCAGATGCATCTTCTCTAGGGTTGGAAGAATTTGTGCTGCTGCTGTCACCTATTTCAGTCATTAGCTCAGAGGGAAAGCTTGTGCCACAAAAGTCCCTCCCTTGCTGGGACGTTATCACTCCCATCTTGGTTTCACACTCCGCAGAGCTCAGCAAGCCCATCGGAGCTCATTGGAATGACTTCAGTGTAAAGTCTCCTTATCACAAGGATTGATAATCAAACCATTCTTTGAAACCGGTGGCCTTTCTTAGTTAGCAGACAAAACTTAAAATCTTAGGGAGGAGCTGTAGATCAGACCTACAGAAAGCATTGCACAACCTCTACCTGCTTCCTATTTCGCTCTGGCAGGGAGATTCTTATCCTCTTATCTATCCACCAAACCCACCTTTAAGAGTTACAATTCAGGTGTGCCCCATACACTTTCACAAAATAACAAAAATACTAGGTAGGGGTTTTCTACTGTAATTTTCACCAGCAGATCTCGGTACACCTTGCCAAGACAATTACCATCATTTCAAAAGAAGAAAAAGGAGGAAAGAAACCAGGATAAACATTCAATCGCCCATCCAGCAGTAGTATGAATAAAAACCAGGTATCAACAACGCAGTGTTCCATCATCGGACTGACATATCCTGCAAACACACATGCAAAACCAGAATATCACAGGAGAAAAAGAGCTAGCAAATGACCTAAGTAAAACAGAATCAAGAAATATTTGATTTAAGGAAAAAAAAGAAACATTAGAAACTCAGGACATCCAAGAAACAACTTCCTTCTGCTGCTCTTGAAAGAACCACCCAACTTGTCCTTTCACAGTTGATGAATCCCATCTAGATCAGAGTTCAAAAC
>NW_010561849.1:50551-63624 GCF_000687285.1 Phaethon lepturus | reverse complement strand
TCAGCAGGTACCAGATCCTACAAATCATAGCACTGTGAGGACAAGGGATGGAGGCATGGAGGCACGGAAAATATGGACTTAGTGAACTCCTGGGGCAGAAGGAATTGACTTGAAATGAATCAGCTTCTCCAGCGGACAGATCAGAAACACGATTTCTTCTGACGTGGCCCTGCCCATATAATTGAAAATGCAATTTCATTGTTTGGACCTCCTGGTATTCAGATCCCACATGTAATTTAATCTGCCTTAAGCAGAAGCATTTTGTAATGTAATTTAAGGAAAAAAAGTTTGATACAAATACTCTTATTCAATTTCAAATTTGTGCTATTGGCAAAGGCCGTGCTACCACCTTTTTGACCCATACGTTTGAATTAGATAGTTAGCATCTCTTTTTTGTCAATCACATATGGATTAATCCCATTTCTGTCCAGTCTCCAAGTCCAATGTCATTAGGAGCAGGTGCAGAGGCTGTTGCTTTGGTTTCCTCTCTTCATCCTCCTCACACATTAAACCAAACAGGAGGACAACCTCGGCGAAGTACATCTTCTTCCTCTTTGACAAAGCAGACGTGAAATGTTCAGCAGACATAAATAAATATTCTCGTTTCAGAAAGCCTTTTCCTCACAATTGCAAATGCTGCATATTTATATCCGGAGGGAGCTGGCTATCTACTTCAAAGACAAACATAACATCATCAAAAAAAGCCTAATTGTACCAAACACATTGTTCAGCATTGCGTGGCACACAGGGAAAACGTTCTTAGGCCGTAATGGCTAAAATACTGTTTTCAAATACTGTATTTATCAGAAAGGAGACATTCTGGATCTTATTTTCAGACAGATATAAATTTAGGAGCAAATTAAGGATCACTGTAGTGTTAAGCTGGAGAAACATGGAGAGCGCTGCTTCGTGAAGGGCAGCCACAGGGGAAGGGAAGCCTGAAGAGAGGGCTCCCAAGTGAAACCTCATTAATGAAATCCTAAAACCTTCTCACCATGGTCCCTAAAGCTCACCCCGTGGAAGCCAGAGAGCTCTGGTTCCAGCCTTCTTCCACAGCTTTAGCCAGAGGAACAGGAGACCAGCACCATCTCTGCTGGCCTCCTGCACAGCATAGGGCACGCAAATGTGTTCAGCTCTTCCCACATCATGCTTGCAACTTCTGCTCAAGCTACAGCATGTATTTTAAAAAGGCACAGTCCTGACTGAAAACCCCTTAACGCTGCACCTCTACTGTGTGCCCACGTTATGGATTTTGTTGGTTTGTTGGCCCCCAGTTGAAGATGCATCTTTGCTACTACTAGATCTCACTGATGCTTTCCTAGGTTACATTACAGAGTTGTCTTCTGACAGAAGTTTCTTCTTTCTGAGAATACTGGCAATGGTGGAAATTAGAGCAAACAGATGACAATCATGGATGGCTCCATGAAATATATACTTTTATAGGGAACTGCAACTTATTTGACTGAAGGCCCATGCTTCAGTGGGCAGAACATGCCATGTGTCCATGTGCAGTACGAGAAAACTCCTATTGCAATTTGGCACTGGACATATAGAGAAGGAAAATCCCTGATCTAATTTGGGGATAATTACAGGGGCATAAAGTATGTCCCGTTAATCATCATAGCCAAAGAATTCAAAGACTTTCTCATCAACTCTTTCAGTAAGACTAAAGAAATCCCAAGCCCCTTTCTAAAGCTCCTACAGTTCCTTTTCCAAAGCAGTTGCATCAGTATGGAATATCAAACAGAGAAAGCTAATCAGAACAATTCAAGAACAGAAAAGTTAAAAGAAAAGTCCAAGGGAAAAATAAATCAATGCAGGCTTTTACCAACCGTTCTTTAAGTAAAATTAATTTGTAATGTAATTAAATGTTTCTCTGGAGGAACAGGTATAATTGAATTAGAGGTGCCTGGGTAGAGTTTCAGGGTTTAGCAGATCCTCCCAGACTTTAATGCACTCCTCTCCTGCTGCTACAGTTCACAAAACTCCTCATCAGTTCATTTCTAAGCACCTTCCATGAAACAACATAATTAGAATTGGCTATTTCTCTCCTGCTCTACAGCAGACTAACCGAGTCCTGCTTCTCTGTAGCAAAGTTCACTCATCATGGATTAACTTTCAAGCCATTTTTAAACTCTGTCACTCTTATAGTTAAAGGATTTCGCCAAGTATTTCCAGGAGCTCTTTAAAATCCCCTGGTTTTGTGATGTCTTGTTCTGCCTATATTTAATGGATTTGTGCACTAATCTTGGGCAGAACAGGGCTTTCAAAGAGCACTCCTTAAGGGTTAAACCACAGCTGGGCTCATTCACAAGCGTGTTTAACTGCAGGGTTCATCAGGCTGGCTGCAGTTTAGTGCGTGCAGGAGTGAGAGGAGCCAAGTCCAGCCTTACTGTGATTGTAACAACAAAACAACCAGTTAGTCCACACAAAGTCCCACGTACCGTAAGGTGTAAAATATTCCCTGCATTCAATATTAAACTTTGGATTAGCAGGAATAATTATGCTATGAAAACTATACCATCCCCAGGAAAGCAGGCAGAAACCTTCAGGTCATTACTGATGCAAGGACAGGCGTGAATACAATACTACAGCTCCTCATCCTGAAAAGTTGGCAGAGTTTGGAGGTATGGGACTCATGTAATTTAAGTGGTTGAGCTTCTAAGCCTTTTCAGTGGTCAATTCTCAGAAGCAATTTGTTCTAAAATGACATTAAAATATGTTTCTTCCCAGAGTTTCCACTACACTACTTCGTAAGACATACCAGAGACAATCCTCCCCAGAATGAACCCATGACACCTCTGCTTCTTGTCTTGGAGAAAACTCTCTTTGGGAAAAAAAAAGAAAACAAACAAGCAAAAAACCAAGAGACAATTATCTAGAGTATCTTAGAATTTCCATGACAAGCATCCATTCTGCACCTCTGACTTTTACTCTGTCATGGGGGCTAATCTTGTACCACTCCACTTCAAGACCCAATGCTTATACCTATATGAGAACAGCCACAAAACCTATGATTTCTCAGATATTCTGGTTTTGTCTGTGACCCACCTCTATGTTGCCTCTCACCAATTACAGTGGTGTTTCCAGCAGTGTTTCTCCATAGCCACTAGTATTTCTTTTAGTGAATCTAAGGGATTGATTTGTGAAACATCTGTCCAGGTGTTTCCTTATTGACAAAGGACACTTAAGTCTTACAAGTAAATGGCAGTGACACAAAGACATAAAATGGCAGACAAGACACAGGAAAGCACCTATGGCTGGGAGGATGCCTGGGATTTAACACCCTAGAATACATGGTTGTTTGGTGTTTTGCTGACTTTTCCATTAAAAATAAGTCAATGAGATGACTCGTTCTTAGCTAGGTGGTACCCAGCACCAAGAAATTAAAGTATGCTCCTCAAATATTTCTGAAACTAATTCATGATACTTGGTATTATGGACACATGCAGAGCTCCTGGCAGAAGGATCCACCCCAATCCCTGACCCCAGGCACAACACAATTTCATTCTTCCCTATTTTTTTGTCTTCAGCCAAGGTAGGTTGGGAGCCTAATTTGTGGCCTCTGTCCCAGATACGTTTCCCACCTGGAGGTGTACCTTTAATTCTAATCAACAGAAACATCACTTTCAGCTCTCATATGAACATTAAGTAGAAGTTACTGGCACATGGATTTCTTTATGTTCTCTTAGAAATGTATAAGGTGTTCCTGAAACTGAGTTTGTAAACCTGAAGCCTTCTTTTTTGAGTTGAGAGACTTAAAGTGGTTTTTTTTCTAGACATCTAGTCCTAATTCAAGAGGAAATCCTAAGCCTCAAACTTCTAATTACTCTGCCAATCTACCTTATTATTTCCTCTGTTAAGTTTAGGAAATTAATAAGCAAGACTAACCTGTCTGTGTAGCCTGTCTCTCTTCTCAGTCTAAATCTTGGGAAAAAAAAAGAACAACCCCCCCAAAAATGCACACAAACAAACCCAGCATTGAAAGAAGTTTCTGTCCTTCTTATGCATCTCTCATTATAGCTCCAGTTACCTGATGGTATTAAATATTTCAGTAAACATTAATAGGGAGTTTTTTGAAGTTAGAGCAGCTAGTGTTCTTGACCTCTTAGGTCTATAAAAAAAAACTTCAAAAGTTTACTTCCTTATAACAAGGTAAGACCTAAGGATATGGGGCTAGAAATATTTAAGTACCTAATTGATATAGAAATCAAGGAAAATCAGATAGAGAAGTATCTTTAATGATCTAAGCCAAAATTATTAAGATAGACTGTTTGAAATATTTTGGGTTCTTTTTCCTCATCTTCCATTTGCTTGCTTCAGAAGTTCTACTTAACAAGTTCTGAACTAGCCATATCTGAATATCGAGTGCTGAACAAAAGATTCATTCCTGGCTGCTTCATAGAGTCAAAAGTGGCCAATGTAACAGCTCTGTCTTCCAGAAACCAGCCCTCTATCCCTTCCTTTCAATAGGAAAAACTCCCACTTTCGGTGTCACCATATTCTTACTCTACCAATTTCCACAAGTTTTCCAGGTCTAGGAGTCATAGCCTACAACCTTCATTAAAATAAACAGAAAAGCTCCGTCCCTCACTTTCCATATTTTTTTAAAACAGGTTCTATGAGCAAGTCTGCAACCTCAGTGTAGCACCATGATGTGTAAAGGCTCTGACTGCAGAAAGCTGCCTCCATTTATTATTCATCATAGGACAAAACAATATACAATTTAAAAAAAATAATCAAACTTCAAAAGCACTTATAGACTATGTGAAGCCTGAACTGATAGATGACCACAGGAACCAAGCTAAAACAAAATTGTTTGCACAAATATAGTATAACCTTCTGTATGGTGTTATTTCTATCACTATTGTACATATTTTCACAGAAGGGCATCATGACATCTATCCCATTTATCACACACCATTAGTAAGGAAGGCATGGTTACCAAAAAAGACCTGTAAAGTTGCAACCTTTTAAAGAGCATTACAATAATTGCTACAACTGTAGTGAATTGCCCAGGTGGCCAAGAAGGCCAACAGCATCCTGGCCTGTATCAGCAATAGTGCGGCCAGCAGGAGCAGGGCAGTGATTGTGCCCCTGTACTCGGCACTGGTGAGGCTGTACCTTGAACACTTTGTTCAGTTTTGGGCTCCTCGCTAAAAGAAGGACGTTGAGGTGCTGGAGCGTGTCCAGAGAAGGGCAACGGAGCTGGGGAGGGGTCTGGAGCACAAGTCTGATGAGGAGCGGCTGAGGGAACCGGGGGTATTCAGTCTGGAGAAGAGGAGGCTGAGGGAAGCCCTGATCACTCTCTACAATCATCTGAAAGGGGGTTGTGGTGAGGTGGGGGTTGGTCTCTTCTCCCAAGTAACCAGCGATAGGACAAGAGGAAATGGCCTCAAGTTGCGCCAGGAGAGGTTTAGATTGGATATTAGGAAAAATTTCTTCACCGAGAGAGTGGTCAAGCATTGGAACAGGCTGCCCAGGGAGGTGGTGGAGTCACCATCACTGGAAGTGTTCAAAAAATGTGTGGATGTGGTGCTTCGGGACATGGTTTAGGGGGCATGGTGGCATTGGGTTAATGACTGGACTTGATGATCTTGAAGGTCCTTCCCAACCTTAGTGATTCTGTGTGTGATTCTGTGTGAATTAATATATGATTCTATAAGCAAAGATAGACATTTTTATCTCCCAGGTAGCACTGGCCATTGCACGTGCTGCTATCCCTTCAACATCAGAGCTGGCAGAGCTTTCAGTATGTCCACAACAGAAATCACCTTCGGATGCAGATCAGCTGCAAAGTGGCATGAATTCTGCAGTTCTCTGGGCAGACGCTGATAAGACAGAGAAACCTGCCTTTACCCAAACACAGAGCCGTTCCCCCTCCTTTTCATAAAGCCTGCTACAGAACAAATCCTCCTGCTGTGTCACAAAGTTTAAACGTGGTTGAATCTGAAGTTTCAGATATCAGGATAAGTTTAGAATAATATTCCCATCTCAAACGAGTATCATGTCCTAGTGGATTTTCTCTGATTTGTATGACTCAATTACTCATGAGTTACTAGAACCACTCATTAATGCATTTTTGACCCTCCTCTGAGGGAGGCATAGGAAGCCAAAAACCAGACCTCGTGGGGATGTGACAGCAGTGTTCAGAGTGACCAAAAATGCAAGGTCTCGTTAGAGGAAAGGCGGAGTCCCCGATACTCACACAACGCAGTGGTGAGCTTCTCCGGCTGATCGTAGTGCACCATCGCGACGCAGAGCGTGTTGAGGGCGACCACGCAGAGGACGATCCAGTAGAAGCTCTGAGCTTTCACCATGCGCCGAATGAAGAACCGGAACATTTTCTCTTTCCTCCTGAAGTAGGACGAGCTCTCGTTCTTCCCACTCTTCAAACTGGCACGAGCAAAAGGAGACCCTGGGACAGAAAGAAGAGTCACCACACCACATCCCGGCAGATGAAAAGCCAGAGGACGTTCCTGGACACACAGACCCTTCCCCAAAGCACTGGAAACGCAGCTGAGCAGAAAGCTGGGCACATTGACCATGGACTGAGCAAGGGCATCTCGCTTGCAATGACGTCGTGAGGGATGAAAGGCTGGGATTTTAAAACTTCATGAATGAATGCCCAGCTCCACCACTAAAGAAACTGGGATTCCAGCCCTTTGAAGCAATCTTGACTGACCCAGTTTAACTCTCAACTTTTGGGTTCCTAGTTGACTGGAGGGACAGAAAGCACCAGGCATAGTGGTGTATCTGCCTATGGTGTGAGCACATCCTCTCAGAGCTGGGTAGCTGGCAACAGGTAAGCTGATCCCTATTTCCCCTGCTCCAAGGACCTGGCAAAGACCCAGTCATTACTACTGAACTGAGTGAAGTCCCTTTATTTTACTTTCTTACTTCATGCATTTCTACAGCAGAGGTCTCAATCTGCCTCCATGCATCATATTTTGGGCACAGCTACTCATTTGTGTCAATTCTGCCTATATCAGCTACATTTCGACTCTGGTCTGAAACCCTGGAAAAGAGGCAAATGTTTTAACAGTAGGAAGCGGACGCAAGAAATTAATTCTAACGTAAGCTCTCCCCCTGTGGTAGCAGGCACTGTTCAAACGAGTGATGAAAAGGCAATCTCCGGCCAGTGCTGAGGCAGGAGAAATCAGCACACATTAGTAACGAACACAGGCATCCATTGGAGTTCCTCTGCAATGGCCACAGATGCTGTTGCAACAGGGCAAATTGTGATTGCCGCAGGCTGTCTGCTACCTGTTTCACGCTGTGCTGGCACCCCTCGGAAATTGGTAGCAAACCTTGTTTCAAGATGATTTGTGGTAAGGCAATATGCTATTGCCCTTCCCCACCACGGGACAGGGCCTCCCAGCAGGTAGGGCTGACCAGGACGCACGCCGTCCTGTCTTGGACCAAGCACCATGAGAGCAGGTGACTTGCATGGGCTGTCTTTGGGGTTACATGAACAAAGTGTTCTGCCTGCGGCAGCCAAATTTTTCAGTGTGCTCGTGAGTGAGAATCTCACCCTGTTTTAATCCTGCAATAACGTCAAACACAGCACTCATAGAAAGGATGAAGCATCCAGATGTGACAACAATGGATTCTCCAAGCCTCACAGCTACACAAGAGCATGCTGCACCATCTCCCCAATAGAAAGCAAGCTCTTTGCTTCATTCCACATTTCTGGCCATCTGCCAAGACGTCAAATGCAGAGCTAGCCCTGGCCAGGCTTTGAACAAACTCCTTGTTACCAGCTCCCTGCCTGAGGGACGGGATGCCATCCAGAGGGAGCTGGACAAGCTCAAGGATGGGCCCCTGTGAACCTCAGGAGGTTCAACAAGGCCAAGTGCAGGGTCCTGCACCTGGGTTGGGGCAACCCCCAGTACCAGCACAGGCTGGGGGGAAGGCATGGAGAGCAGTCCCATGGAGAAGGACTTGGGGGTACTGATGGACAAAAAGCTGGACATAAGCCGGCAATGTGCTCTTGCAGCCCAAAGGCCAACCATGTCCTGGGCTGCCCCGAAAGCAGCGTGGCCAGCAGGGCGAGGGAGGGGATTCTGCCCCTCTGCCCCACTCTGGGGAGACCCCCCTGCAGTGCTGCGTCCAGCTCTGGAGCCCTCAGGGCAGACATGGACCTCTTGGAGCAGGGCCAGAGGAGACCCCAGCAACGCTCCGAGGGCTGGAACAGCTCTGCTGGGAGGACAGGCTGGGAGAGCTGGGGGGGTTCAGCCTGGAGCAGAGAAGGTTCCGGGGAGACCTTACTGCTGCCAGGGCTTAGAGGGGGCTTAGAAGAAAGATGGGGACAGGCTTTTTAGCAGGGTCTGTAAGGATAGGACAAGGGGTGATGGTTTTAAACTAAAAGAGGGCAGATTTAGACTAGATAGAAGGAAGAATTTTTTCACAAGGAGGGTGGTGAAACCCTGGCCCAGGTTGCCCAGAGAGATAGTCAATGCTCCATCCCTGGAAACATCCCAGGTCAGGTTGGTCGGGGCTCTGAGCAACCTGCTCTAGTTGAAGAAGTCCCTGCTGAGTGCAGGGGGGTTGGACTAGATGGCCTGTAAAGGTCCCTTCCAACCCAACGATTCTATGATTCCTTGCAGAAAAGCTCGGTTTGCTGGTTCTGTTAGTTTGATAACCCTCCCTTTGGCAGTTAAAAAAAAATAAAAATCATAGTGCTTATCTATTGCTTTAAGACAACAAAATGAACTACAGGTTAAGATATAGGCTGCACTGTATTGTAACTCTGTTTAACAGGTTAAGACCTCTCACATATTCAAGCCAGTCTATACTCTGACTTGCATGAGAATAGTCTGCTGCCCTTTCATGCCCTCTCTACTGATCTTTCCAAAAGGAAAAGGAGTATTTAAACTGATCTAAATGTAGAAAACATCCACTTCTCCAGAATTCTCCGTCTGGCAATCAAGACAGTGTCCTGTGTCTGGTACAGAGTGGAGGATGGGAAGCCAGAAGGACCCAGCATCTACTAATGCACACTTATTAGTGCAAGAAGGAAAGCTGAGAGTTAGGAGGAAAGAAAAGAAGAAACGTTAACAACAACTGCGGAGAACACACTGGGAAGTGTTCACCACTGTAGAGCTTTATAATGCAATTGTAAGGCTCACTGAGGTACTTGCGTTTGAATTAAAGCGCAACGTATTCAGCCAACGGCCAGCAAGAGACCTGTCAAAGTCTCTACCACTCTGGTCTGCATCTTCACTTTGCACTCAGTAATTACATTGTTAGTTCTTCCACAGTCCTTATGCTCCTATCAGCAAGGCATTATAGGAAAACATCCAAAAAACACTTCTCAAAAACATATTCTTTATGCATAATTGCCCATATGATCTGATTGTTTATGTTATGCAGTTTCAGCCTTTTCAGGAGCCCACAGAAGTGTCTGCTTTATCCATTTCTTCTTTTCTGCCTTGTTCCATGATTCAAAATCAAAAACACTTTTCCCAAGTGGGTGAACCACTCGCAGAAGGTGGAAAGCACTGCTGTTATTTTCCCTGCCATATGCTCCCGAGACAGTTCCCAGCTCTGCATCAGATTATCCACGAGTCCAGATGCTCCATCATTCGTTGCCACCTGAAATGCTGAATTCAAAGATCTGTTTGCGTGGCATGGGTGCCCAGAGCCTGGAGGGACTTGGATGTGAATGCAAAGATCTCATAATTATTGCAACCATGAACAAATGTTCAAAAAATGACCGTTCCTTGTTATCCATGCAGGGATCCAAGCTTCTCAGAATAAAGCAAAACAAAAATGCACACAGTTGCTGCATTTTTGCCCTCTTTCAGCAACAAAACTCTCATAAAGTGTCAGCAGTATAGCCACAAAACCTGCAGCCTGCTCAGCCTAGGGGACTGTCGCAGTTCAACAGTGGGTGGTGGTGTCAGCAACATGCTGAGCAACATTAATTTCCTGCCACCAGGTCTTCATTTAAAGGGGGAGAAAAAAAAACCCCAACCCAGCAGCAGCTGTAATCTCTTAAAATATTAATGTCAAATTTCCAAAGAGGATCTGAGGGACCTGTGCTTGCAAGCATGTATGGACGCGCACTCTCACATGTACTGTTAGTGCTGCTACTTTATGCATCCAGGATTTGCTGCTTTGTGGTAACTGGGGTGCCAAGACATTTCTTTGGAAGATAATGAGAACATCTGCTGCTTCAGCAGCAAAACAAAATACAGACTCAAACAACAGGGACAGGAATAAGCAAAAGAGCTAACTCCAAAGCAGTCAGTCTGCCCAGAGAGCGAGTAAAAACCCACGACTGAAAGGTCTTTCTGTTGATGTCCAAAGAGCTCCCCGTAGACGGGGTGCTGTGTGCTCAGAGCCTGCCACCCCTCGTTAAGCACCAGGCCTGCCTCTCCACTTGGCAACATCTCTGGAGGGAACCAGCTCTCTGTTAACTGCAGAACAAGCAGTATCTCTGTAGCCTGACAGTGTCTTATTCTCCAGAGCTGAAGATAGCAAATGCGCACTATCAGCGTGACGCTGTGAAGGATGCCACACTCTCCATTGGAGGTATGTGGGTCATTGCATGCCCACAGGTGTATATCTCCACATCTAGCTTTAAAAATGTGGAGAATCGCTTTAAGACCTTCTTCTGAGGCAAGAATGAGAGAGTTAGGGCCACTGCCCAGCATTTCCCAGTAATCGTTCACACGGCAAAGGCTGCAAAACTATACAACTGTGCACTAGAGGCAGATGTGACCGAGCGTCCACCTCCTCTCCGCCCCACAACAGATGAGGCTTGGCAGTATCATTTGATGTATTTGGGCTTCACTAGCATAAATGAGCATGTTCCAAGCAGAATCCCAGTATGGCCAACACAGCACGGATTCTCCAAATGTTTGGGCAGGGCTCTGCCAAAGGGTGCGGCATGCAATAGCTGAGCAGGGCAGCGTGGGGAAGAGGGTGAAGCCACGAAGCCATTTGCTTTGGTAAGTCGAGTGCTGCCACATAAGCAGTGATAATTCTCCTTCTTGAAACTGCAGCTTCTGGAGCAAAGGAGCCGCTCGGAGGAAACATGGTATGAACATGTTTAGGTGGAGATCCAAATCTCGGGGAATGCAAAGCCAGTACTCACCAACGGAGCAAATGTCTGTGAAATGGTCCTCACCTTCTTCAGCATGAATCAGGTCATTTTTGCTCTTCTTTATTGCAGCTCTTTTCAACACTGTGTGCAAATTAAAAAGAAAAAGCCCCATGAGCATTCAGAGTGGATTCTCTTTCCCCCTCCCTTCACTCTTGAGGGCCAGCATTTACTTCCCAATGCCAGCTTCAAGCTCTCACAAAGGGTAAACCGGAGCAAATCAGACAACCTACAACCTTGCCAGGCCTCTGTGTGCTTTGGTACCAGGGTCATTTATTTATTTAACCTTCTAGATCTTGAAGGTTTGCCAGGCACAGGTCTGTACACTTACACTTCACCCCAGCGGATGCAGGAGTGGGGGGAGTCACTGCAGCTGCTTGACCTTAGCGGAGCAGAAAGGCTGGGCAGGGTCACGCAGCCTCTCGGAGCCCCAGTGGGTTACGAGATGAGTGCTTCTGCCCATTAAAAACATTAATGCTGTTTACGGTGTGGACCATTAAGAAGTCAGCGTTTACGGTGCTCGGATACAGTTTACCACAGAGCAATGGCTCGAGGGGCAGAAATGCTTTGTGGAAAGCAACTGCCACAAATCAGTGAACATACTCTTAATAGCACCCACTGTGCAATGCCTTCCCTCCGGGGATGTCATAACTCTTTGAAAACACACTTGGTCCAGCAGCATCTTTTGTGGGGAGGGCAAACATCGCTCCATGCTTTTACTCAACAGGGCAAGAGAGCTGCAGCCTAAGGCGGAGAGGGCTGCACCGTTCACCCAGCGCATGAGGGGTAACGCAGGTACAGCGTGGACGCTGGTCCCATGACACCTACCTGCAAAACCTTGAGAACTAGTAGAAAAAAACACGTCGATACAGTTTTGTAACAGCGTCAAGACATACAGTAACTAAGCACCATTTTCTACCAGCAGTAAGACACCCCACGGTGTGGTGATACATACTGTTCAGTAGGCACACACAGCAAACCCACTCACTCTGCAGCGCCTACCCCGGGGGTAGGTCCGTACGAGAAGATCTCCTCACTCTACGCAAATTTCCCTGCCTTGACAGAGAAACGGATGCGCTCCTTCCTCCGCAGCTAAGGCAAGCGTTAGTGCTTTTTTCGCTTCCAGGAAACACCCAGAACATCACCCAGGTTCAGAGAGACTCAAAGAGGAGGGGATGTTCTGAACCTGTGATCTGCATCCAATTTTTTGCAAGTAACTGCTTTTTCTCTTTTCTCCCCCACCCAGCAGTAGGCTGAATCCTCAGTCCCAGCAATACCAGCTTTTGGGTCTTTCAGGCTGCATCTGTCCCAGTACACTCCAGCATGTCCAGGGCCATTCCCAGCACTGGAACATAACCAGCCCTGGGAGTAAAGTCTTACAACACCCCCCAGCATGAATTGAGCACCTTCTTCTTTATCTTCTCCCCCAAATAACTCATCCACATCTTTAGCGATTAGGTTGTGCCATCTCTACAGGCACCTTGGACACAATGTTCCTCTGTTTTGGAGGCTAAGATAATTTACCAGCATAGATGTGGGCTGCTCCATACCAGTTGGCTTCATGGCTGGGAACATTGCCGGGCTCCTTTAGCTTACTAGTAGAGAGGGAGCCTTAGTATACCTGGGTCTTTACTCCATGGCCTGTACCCACCTCTAGTTTGCTTACACCACTCAACTTTTCAGTCTACTCTTCCAGACACTCATTTCAGCTCAAGACTAACAGCCCTGGCTGCACCCACGTGCTGGACAACCTTCCCCAGTGCACGCATACCCCGCGCACCCACGCACACGCACGAAGATTTGCCAAGCACACCTCAGCCCTGACCTTCTGCAGCCCCAGCTCTTCCGTCCCCGAGCGCAGGTCACCAGGCTGGCCAAGGCGGACCAGCGGCCAGATTTCTGATGCCCCAAGGAGCCGCGTAGCTCGGAGCAAGGTGCAAAACCACCCGGGAAACATCGCCGG
>NW_010561849.1:31910-50480 GCF_000687285.1 Phaethon lepturus | reverse complement strand
TGCTGCCGCTGCTAGTCTCTGCCGGTGCCGTGCCTTGTTGAATCGGCCCTTCCGAGGCGGCCCTCCCTGACAGTGAATGGGAGGAGAAAAAAAAAGAGGAGGGAAAGGGAGGGGAGGGGAAAGGAGGAGACATGGGAGGACGAAAGATGGTCAGAAAAGGGAGAGGGAAGAATCTTTAACTGAACTTTGACTGGCTGTCGCATCCTACGAGCTCATCGGTCTGGAGGCACAGGGAGAGCAGTCCCCGTAGCCTCGCTGCACCTGCATCCGAAGCTCGGTACTTCCAGCCGTCCTGCAACGCTAGGGTCACACGTCGGAAGATAGGATCACCACACCCTGTTATGTCTTACTGCTTACAGGTAACAGGGGTCTTAGTCTCTTTGTCAAATCCATTTGGAAACCTCGGTTTAGAGCCCTGCCTTCTCTCGGTCAATGCATTTCTCTTCTGGCATCCGCTCTGCAGCCTACCCCCGCCACAGCCTGCGCGTAGACACGGCCAGCCATGCTCGGCAGAGGCTGGCGGGTGTCCCCGTCACGCTGCGGTCCCATAGGCAGTGTAGGGACCGATGGACCCCAAGGGCAGATCCCCATCCCAGAGTGGCGTGTCACATAACTGCTCATCATCCACCTGCAACCTCAAAAAGACCTGATACGGGAAAAGGGACTCTTTAGCCCGACTTATGCCAAGTGCATGCAAGAGTGTGTTCCTCACACCCTCCTGGTTACAACAGAAAGCCATGTCAGCATACAGCAGGTGAACCTCTCACGTATCACAGAAGGAAAACTGCACAGCAAAACAACCTACCGTCCAGAGGAGATTTCTCTTCTGCATTCTTGTCTTCCTCTGCCAGCATGACCTCCTCTGTAAAAGGAAAAACAGCAATGTTCAACTTCACATTTATCACATCCCTGCTCTAAAACCAGCTGAGCTGGATGCAGTGGGCATCTGTTCTAGCTGCCACTAACCTTACCCCATTGTATCACCCAGTTACACCCAGTCTGTGGAGGAAGGGATGGCTCAGAAAGCCATGTTTCTTACCCTGTGCCCCTCTTGCACAGGGGGAGGAGGCCAGACAAACCACTGGAAGACCATAGCACTTCCTCCATGATTTCTCTCTTCACAATCAACCACCCACTCCAGTTTCTTTACCCAGTTATCATCCGCAAGGGACTTCGGGAGACCAAGAACCTTCCTTCAGATCCAAGCAAGAACACAGGTCTCCACAAGCCAGAGGACGGTCCCTCATGCCCAGCCACATTGGAGACACTCTGAGAAATGAAAGATGCTCTACAGCCATTGCTGCTCTTCTGTTTCCATCAACAAGATGAGGACTCAGCCCATGGGAAACAGACATTTGTCTCATGGCACAGGGTAACACAAGCAGGGTCGGCTGCTGCATGTCAGCTGTGCCACATCACAGGAGACAGAATGTCATCAAATAACCATCACATCAAATCTTTGCCCAAATGAAACTCACAGCAAAATTTCTACAGGGGAGTTCTGGCTAGCATAGTTCATGTTGTGCAATACGTGCAAGAACACCATCGCTGGTTTTCCATTCCTGTGTAACTCATCTCCAAAATACAAGTTTATACATTCCTACAGTAAAAGAATTCAGAAAACATGGAAAAAAAAAACCAATCTCCCAAAATTGACTCATTTTTATCTGCAGGAAAGACAATCAAATCTCCTGAGGTTTCACAATGCAAATGTCATCACCCAAGTCAATTTGCAGTGCACGCCAAGCTGCGCCAATACTTGAAACCACACACTTCATACAGTCTGAACCACCAATTTTAGCTTGCTGCTGTAAAGTTATGTGAAGATTTTCTAGAGGACAATCTAAAGCAAACAAAATATTGAGTTGGCAGCCGGTAAACTATACACTTCCTTGTATTATAAACGAGAAAGTCTTTCACATGCTTGGCATAGATGTAATTTGGGATCTTACTACAACATCTGACACTGTGTTCCCATAAAATTTTGCTTTAAAGTCCATTTAAGTAATCCTAGATGGAAGGCTAACTAAAAATAAAACAAACCAACCAACCAACCACAGGCCAAACATCAAAGTGTGTAGCTGACAGCTGACTAGAAGAATACTAGAGGGATCAGGGCTACCACAGAAGCCTTATATAATCTCTTCATTAATCATCTGGGAAAGAAACTGAATGTTACATTAATAAGACAGCAAATTGACAAGGCTGAAAAGCAATACCCAGGATTGAGGAAGACTGGAAGCCCAAGCAGAGGAGAACTAAATAAGAAAGTGCAAACTAGTGCACCAGAGACACAGAGGAAAGGAGAGACAAGAGAAGGTCAAAAATGTTAGGTAAGCTAAAATTTTGCACTTAAAAAGGCATGAAATCCTTCCAAAAACCCACAAGCCAATACAATTCAGGTTTCCGAGGCTCCTTAAGACACATCAACAAAGTGAAATGGGCTTCAAGAGTTCGAGTTCAAGAGACTCCTTTCTCAAGCTGGCACCTCAGAAACCAAAAGGTTCTTCCAAAGTCTTGCCAAGCGAAAACTGTACTGGTGTTTGGGGGCTAAAAATATGGAAGGAGTTAAACGGCAATTAGCAATGAATGTGGCTGCCCTAAAACACGTAGAAGGGATGGTTCAGATTTGGAGACCCCTTCCCCAAGACAGCTGGACAAAAGGCCTGTAAATCTGAAACACAAGCAAACCTATGCCAGGAGGAGCATGAGCTTGAGATGCTGTTACAGTGGACGTTGTCCTATACATTTTTTTTAAAACTTACATTGCTCATGGAGTGTGATATTAAAAGCTTTATGTCACATCTGAAGCTGTTAAACCCACATCGCTGCACAGGACTCAGCATAAAATGGAGTCTAGCTCCTAGTACCAGTAGAGTCAATAGTGCCACGCAGGTGTTTCTGCACTTCTTTGGATCCAGGAATTAGTTCAGTCATCAGTACTTTGGGGTTCTCCATTTTGTGCTCCTCTACACAACACAGATGTAGTTTTTTTCCTATGCTACGTACTAGCAAATTGCAGTGAATATTCAAAACCATTTGGAACGAAGCGTACATTTAGGTCTCGTGATAAAGAGCAAGCACTTCCCAAAGGAGCTCTTCTGCCACTCCCAGAAAGAAAAATTGACTTTTAGGCAGCATTTGGTAATTAAATGGACTAATACAAACTACTGCAGGGAGCGGACACCCTGCCATGCAGGTGGTGGGCAACAAAAATAATGAGTTAGCGAAGGTCGGAAGACAGGCGGCTGTTCTTCAGGGGCCGCACCCCGGTGAGCGCAATGCAAGAGCGCTGTGTCTGCAGAAGGAAGGTCTCGGGGAGAAGCCAGCGCACTTACTGGTCAATGCTCTGACGGTTGTTGGTTTCAGTCACATCTTGCTAAAAAAACTAAAACACTCCAGGAACGAAAGAGCCTATTAACTTAGCTGGAAGCTCAGTTCTGCGCTTGATTCGTATCTGTGCAGGAGGAAAATCGTTGTATTGGTTCCTTTCAAAGATCTCTGCATAGGAGACAGAAATTCTTCTTTTCCCTTGTTTCTGGGTGGCCTCTTGTTTTGTGCATTCCTGTAACAATTCGCCATGGCTCACCACTGTCCTTTGAGCAGCAGGGGAGGAACAATCCTGAGTCCCCAGATGACCCCTGGGGACTGTGAACTGTATGGGTACATAATAGTCGTGATTTGCAACGGTGTACTGATGCTATCTGATGTTCCAGTGTCACCTGTGTCCCCACAGTCAGACTGATGAGAGGTTTAGCCATAGTGGGGCTTTACAAAACAGATCGATAAATGCCAGCAGGGCCTCAGAATTTGTAAGATGTGACAATTTGATATGAACATATTTTCACCTACAATGTATGCACTCTTTCGAGACAACTCTGCAAACCAGCTGAGCCTTCGCCCCAAATTCAGGGGTCTGAGTTGGTGTCCAACCATATCTCCATCTATAGACGTATCTCACTGGATCTCAGTTTTACTGTTCCCTTAAAATAAACAAAACGGAGGTTTCATCTTTGCAATTCCCTCAAGTCTGGCTCTCCTCCACCATTGCTCTCCTGTTCCTTCCCTTGATAGTCACTCCTGTCTGCCTTGTATCCTCTGGGAAACCGAAGGACCACATCTATCCTAGTGGGACTCCACATGGCTTTTAAAGCATGCTAAAGAGACAGCTCAGCAGGCTAGTCATCACTGTTAGGATTATTTTTTTTTAACCATACAGCATCCTAAGCAGAGGATCAGGAGTTGCATTGCCTTTAATCATCACTGTAACAACAGAAGAAGATAACTAGGGTGCCTGCAAAACCTCCAAACAACAGTTCCTCTACATTAGAAGAAATATTCAACAGACAGACAGTATCAGATCGGCAACTTCTAGCCTCCAAAGGCACAGGGGCTTCGCTAGGGTATCAGAATGAGAGGTGTCTCAGCAGTAAGATTAATTGCTGGTCATTAGGTACTGACAAGCAGGTTACAGGACTGGAAATAAAGGCAAACCTTATCCTGAGGAACTGGCAAGCTGAACAATACAGGTAAAGCAGAAGAGAAACATGGTGCCCCTTCTCTTTCTCTTTGGCATGGGGAGATAGGCCATTGTGGGCTCAAAAGAAGAGCAGATTACGGGACATAACCCACGTTCAACGGGCAACAGAAGTTAGAAAAAAGGAAGTGCAACTGAATTTAACTGTTAAAGCTTCAGATTTATTAAATAGAAAAAGTGAACGAAAATGCATCCCTTAGAAGCAGCTGTCACACTCTCACGGGGAACTCTAATTTGATTTTCTGGCAATTATCCTCCCTTGCCATCTCACACGCGTTGTTGCCCTTTTTCATTGATGTAGGTGTCTTTTCTCAGCTGTATCAAGGGGCTTGTTGCTCTGTTTCTTCTGCAGAAAGCTGAAACCTGAGGTTCATAAAGCTTTTTTGTGCCAAGTAACAAGTTACAGTGACCTAAAAGAGAGAGGTTAAACCCATTCCCAAAGCCTGCTTACTCCAGGACAAAAGAAACACTCAGAATCAGTGCTGTGTGAAAGAGATGGACTTGGGAAGACTGAAAATGCAAAAGACATGCAACTTGATTAGCTCTGAACTGAAAGACTTCCAGTCTCTGAGCAAAGTGTTTTCAAAATGACACATGTCCTTGTAAGATAAGGGAAACATCTTCAAAAGAATATTTGCAGGCTTATAAGCACTTCACTCTGTGCAGAGAACTTCTACTTCTCCGTTCTTTGTTGGAAATGCAGCATGACAGCCTAATGGTTGCTACAGTTTTGAGGAGTTTAATAGAGAAAGCAGCAGTGGCAAAATCATTTGCATGGATTACATTGCTTGGCTTCACCACTTTTTAATTCCTCTGAAAGGCACAATCTCAAATTGACTCGCTGCTACCTTTGCACAGAGCCCAAGGAAAACATGAAACAGCGGGTGGAACAGGACAGGGTTTGCTCGTCACCAACAAGAATTTATTTGATAGTGGATAAACTGAAGAAGAGGCATTTGGGGAAGAGAACTGCTGTCTCATGCCTAGAGGAGCAACAGAGCGCGAAGCTTGCTTTTTACACCTATAGCAGCTGACTTCTAGTGGTGGGAAGAGTTGATCCCTTTAACGAATTTACTAAAAGCAACAGACAGTTGACTTTATTCTTCCCGATTGCATTTAAGATTACAGGTCTGTTTCTAACTGATCCATGGAGTTCACTTCTAAATGATACAGCGAGTCAATGTTTATAAGCTTGACATGGCAATTACCATACAAATTTTTGGCCTAAATTCTGTTACATGCAAGTAATTATAGGATTTGATCATTGCTTCTGGCCTGTAACTTGCACTAGTTTTTATAAAACCAAAAATCTTATGGATTTGATGACACTTACAGATTTATAAGTCATTTAAGGTGGTATGACATTTCTTCTTGACATCCTCAAAAGGACTCTACAAGTTACAACATTCACCTGAGAAATAAGTAAAACTTCATACCTGGCCTCTCTATAATCCTAAACGAAGAAGGTCCACCTAAACGCTAAGGAAATTGGTCCAACCGCAGGTTGATTTTTTTTTTATTTCAAGTCATGCATGTCTAAATTCAGCAATTTAGCACATTAACTGTGTTATAATTTTCTCTTTCATTCCCCAACCCTTTGTTGAGAAAGTGTTTGTTAAGCACTTCATCAGTTAAGGCTTCCTGTATTAAGTATAACTCACACAAGCATTTGCACATTAAGGTTGTCACCGTTTAAAACACCCCGGTATAGATCCCTCAAGCATATATGCTGCTGACTGTATTAAACAATCCACATTTAAAACAGCCTGAGCTTTGTTTGCTTCAGTTTCAATCACAGCTGCACTTCTGATGATTTACCAATAGCAAGCTGGCCCCAAAATCTTTCAGCTGTGCCAAGGTAACATCCTTGAAAAATTCACAAGCACTTTTTATTAATATTTTTTCCTTTCTATAATCTTATTTTACCACTGAAAAAAATGTAAAAATACCACCAGGAAAAAAAAAAAAAGAAAAATAAAAATATAAAAGTCAGTTACTCAAGAGCCAGGCTATTAAAGAAGTTTCATTCTTACAACACCAATGCAAGACAAGTCATTAGGCCAGGTCTGGAACACGCTTAAGTCAGCACTTAAAAGGTGAACTAAACAGTCTAAAATTTCAGTATAAGAAAGGATTGATAGTAAACAACCCCAAAATTCTATCTGAATTTAATGCACCACTTTAATGCACTATGTACAGAAAGCAATAATACAACATCATTCAGATTACTAATAGAGAAGGCTGCGAGAAACATTAACGACACTCACAAGTGGTCAATAAATGACAAGCACATGATAAATTAAAATCATTGTGGATGAGCGGGAGGTAGTGTACAGATGAAGGAGTGATATTAGCCACTCAAATACTTTCCTTGGTCCTAAACCATTTACAGCCCTTGAGGTAAAGACTTGAGAACCACCAAGAACAAGGAAACCTCCTTTCCAGCTCCAGCAACTACCCAGAATATG
The DNA here is from genome assembly GCF_000687285.1 of Phaethon lepturus. NCBI lineage: Eukaryota > Metazoa > Chordata > Aves > Phaethontiformes > Phaethontidae > Phaethon > Phaethon lepturus. The sequence continues at coordinate 43,475 of NW_010561849.1, read as the reverse complement.
TAAAACATTACAGAGCAAAACCAATCATGTTAAGTATTAAGATGCCACTTTATGAATCACTGGAATGCAACTTTCCACTCTTCCTACCTTGCATCAAAAATAAATGAGGAAAAAAAAGCCAAACAAACAAAATGCTCAGGGAGGATACTATAAATATTAGAAGCCTGGAGAGCTTTCCATGGGAAGAGAGGGGATTGAGCAGATTGGTTCTGCATGCTTTAGAGCAGAAAAAGTAAGATGAAACAAGGTAGTGAGAGATCAGAGAAAGAAAAGTAATTAAAAGAAATATGAAGTGCCTGCCTGAGCAATTCCTCTAACTGCAGAAAGGCAACGTATTTAAAATCAAGGACAGGACGTACTGTTCGGTGTGTTGGTTTGTTTTTTAAAATCAACTGTTAACATGTGGAACTCCTTGCCACAAGATTCACTGAGGTCAAGGATGCTAGAAGGCTTTAAAAACAATTAGATATCTGCATAAATACTGACAAAATTTTCTCTAGAGTTACATTAGAGCAGAATACCAAGACTTTTGCTCTTTCTTTTTTGCAAACAGCTTATTACATCTCACTGCCTGGGACTGTTGCAAGAGATTTCCGTACAGGCTGGAGTGTCCATGACCATCCTCCCCGGCTGTTTTCCTCCCCCCGCACACGCCGTTTGCTTTGGCCACTGTCCCACACACGGTCTTGGACAAGGAAGACTGATTATCTAGTCTGGAAATTCATGATCATTTCATAGCTGAAATCCTGGCCTTTAAAACAGAAATGGGAAATCCCCATCGACAGCAGAGTCCCAAATTTCAGCGCCTGAATTCTAAAGGCTCAAGTCTCTGTTTTGGTCAGCCTTCACGCTACCTTTTGCATTCAAAGATTTACTAACACTGCTAAGTTGATTTTAATTATTGTTATTATTCAGCTGTACTAGGAAGCTTTTTTTATGTTCCTATTGTATTTTCAACAGTGCCTTTACAGAATATTTTTATTATTCTCTGATTCAGCTATTCTGCATACAATTTCCTGTTCTAGAAAGTCTTCTGGTCTTGTGTTACTAGACAAAATAAAAAGATGGGCATTTTACAGCATTTTCACTCTATACTGATGTGGCATTTATTCAGCGCTGGCAACACAGGAATAGAATAGCCAGCCATTCCCACAGGGATATAGAGTTGGAGCAGAGATTGGCCAAATGTTTTATAACTTCTTCACCTCAACTTTCAGACAAGTTCAGCTAATGACCTCTGCATAACTCTTCTTGGCAGAACAGTCATCAAAACGAACTGAAGCAACCCACATCCCTGCAAGGGAATTCTCGTCTTTATTTTACTGATGGGGAGACCAGGATTTAGAGACGGAGAAATAACAAGAGCCTTAAAAGCAAGATGGCACTAGAGTCAAGAGAGAACCCCTGTGCACTCTGCTCCAGCCACTGGGTAAATCATTAATTAATTCAAATTTGAGGCAGCACAAAAGCTGTAAACAAATGGGAAGACAAATTATAAATTGAAAATGAAAGATTCTTCTTATTTAACCCTACAGAACCACAGAATGAAGTGTGGTTGCCTAATTGAGGACAGTTGCTGTTGAACAGTCACAACGAATAGAAGTCCATCAATATGAGTGGCACTCAACTGCCACTCTGTATAGCTCTATGGGAAATCATGGGTTCAAGCCACTATACAAGCTACTGCTACCTCTTCCTGTTTTACATTTCAATGCTTCAGTCTTTTTCCCTCTGGCCAGGTTGTCCAAACCCATGCCCAGACCATGAGGTATGGCAGGCGCTCAGGAGGACCGCCAGCCGCTCCCCAGCGCTCCCGGGGGACCTGCAGCAGGGCAGAGCCCCGCTCCCCCGGGCACACAGGCTGGCAGAGATCTTCAGAGGAGAAAGCAGAAGCAAAGTAGTGGGAGCCATGTGAAAATGCTCTTCCAAATACTGGCACCCAGGTTGTGCACATAAAACAGAAGTTGAAAATCCAAAGAGCCACTCACAGGCAGAACAGCACCGGGATGCTCCGGCCCCCGGCTCGCACACAGCCTACGCACGTGCGATGCTGCAAGGAGTTGCTGTGACCATAGGGTTACCTGCTTGCACAAGCATATTTTAGCACATCAGTGTGGATTTCGGAACACGGAATGATGACATGGCTTTTAGTATGGTGCCAGCCCACAGCTTAGGAGGACCACAGAACGCCAGTTCTGGCACCGGTCTGTCAGCTGACATCGGACGAGTGACCGTATAATGCTGGACCACAGTTTCCTCATTTGTAAAGGGACAGGAGGAAGTTGACCTGCCTAGAAAGGCACCCGAAAATTTATTTGAGAAATCACAGGTTCTTTTTCTCCCCCATCATTGTTTTAAAAAGCATTTCCACTTTACTCAGATGTTTCGGCTTCTCGGAAAAGCAAGCAACGAAGCAAATTAGCCTCAGAAGTTTTCTTGGTGCTATGTGAATGAATTGCACTGTGGTTATATCAATACATATATCAGCTACTCTATAACACAGAAAGGTTATTGGCAATTTTTACTGTCTGATAAAAAAGGAAAAGAAAAGTATGGTATTTTTTGTTAAATTAGTGCGTTTAGGTCCTTGTTAAAATTGCTCATGGCTTGTAATAAAGTGCAATGTTTGGTTATAATAGTTATAAAGCGATGTTAATACATGCTGGGGTGAGTTTCATCCAAGTGATCTCTGCAGCTTATAAAAATGACACTCTAGTGTATTTTACCATCATAGCAAGAGAGGCTTATAAAACAGCTGTGGTGGAAAGTAAATAAAATATAAATGACTCATATAAGGGAACAGTTTCCCCACTGTGGAGACTTTGGGCACTGTATCACTTTTTATATTATACTGTGTTAAGACAATTGCTTTGATCTCAGCAATAAAGAAAGTTGGCCCAGCTCCTCTATTTTTGTTTAACCAAACTGAGATCTTTTGCAATAACTTTAGTGTGACTGCTCAGAAACAAGCCCAAAAAACTCAGCAAGTGCTGGCTGGGCCCTCTCTAGTCTTGGGTTACCTCAGCGGCAAGCAACATCGAGGACTAGTTCTGGGACCTTTGCCCTGTCATCACCAGACTCTTACTTTGCCACAAAACGTAGAGAACCAAGATCAGGAGATCTCTCGCCTTACCTGCTTTGAAGATCCACTCCAAGTATCCGTTTAGTTCCCGTTCAATTTGCTGCTGCCTACGGAGTTTCAGGAAAGCTCGACGATTCTCTACCCTCTCTCGTTCTTTGGCAAATTCACTGCGGAGAGAGAAGAATGAGAAAGCACGTCAGAAGCGGCCAGGGAAAATACGCTGCTCTTCCTTTGTCATTCAGATTGTATTCACAAAGGTTGTGAAGTCAATGACAGGAGTAGTGGGTGGAAGCCACAGCACGCTACATGTTGCTGTCCAACAAATGACTACTTTGATTGTAGCTCAACTGTTTCTCTGCCTCTCTCCTCCTGAGAGAGGACGGCAAACTGCCACGTGCACACCCTGCTCTTGCTCTAGGGCCACACCATACCCATTACAACGATATCCTGATGCACAACCTGTCTGGTCATGCGTGATCCTGGTGCACATACACCTGTCCAGTCATGCGACACAAATTATTATCCCCAACACTTAAAACTGTCCTCCATCTCTCTCCACACCACTCATTCCACAGCAGAATTTCCTCTAGAAGCACAATATAGTATCGCAGAGACACCAGCATTCTTTTGGTGTTGGAAGAGGTCAACTCTTTCTTGTTAGCCTTTCTTCAAGTTTTCCCAGGCTTCAGTTGACTTTGACAAACGCAAGCCAAACGAGAGCTACAAGTGAGGATAGGTACTCTGGGGTCAAGTCGCCCAGGTGCTCTGGGTTGGGGGTAACAATGATCCTGCTATTTGCTGAAATCACATGGAAAGCAAGTATCCTGATATCAAATCATAAGAACAGGACCGTGCAAGGGAGTCAGAAAGCGAGGTTCATCCAAGCACTGCAAAAGTCTTGACCAACTACATCCTACTGCCAAGTCTGAAATGATGCTGAGACAACAGCGCAGCCACACCCCAAGACACCCAAGCTGCGGCTTTCCCCAAGCTCGTTCATACCATCCCTGGGAAGAGTCTGACTGATGCCCCACCTGGAGACGTCTGTGCCCATCTACCTTTCATGGGGCTCTGAACCAGCCTCTGCAACCTCTCGCGTTGAGCACACGCTGGAGTGACTCCCGCAGTGCTTAATCTATATGGTTAAATGGGGGATCAGGCTTTTGTCCCTCGTGTGCACCAGCGGTTCATTTAGTATCTCAACTCTGCTGTGTCCTTCAAATCTTCAGTTAACTGTTAATTGTTGCAAACCTGTACTTAACTGCTGTTCTTGACTGAAACATCACCTAATCACCAGTTCATTACCCACACATGCTCCTCAAAAGCCAGAAAGGAGCAGGCGAGGGGAGGAAGGTGGAAGAATGGGATGGTGGGGGGGAAGGAGCTGCAGTTCCAGTGGCAGCTTTACATTCACAGCCTATGCTTTACCCTTCAAAGCTGACACTTCTGCTTTGTTCGGCAGGACTGTCTGACCCATGGAGAAAGGACTGCAGGGAGAACTTGGCTCAGCACCACGACACACGCCAGTACCAGCCACCGATGTGAGAGCTGCCATCAGCTGAGCCATTATTTTGATTTTGGCAGCGCATCCCAGTCTCCTGACTCCCCTCTCCTGTCCTCCACCTGACAGTACAGCCCATGACCCCATCCTTGAAACAGAGGAAGCCAAAACATCGCTCTGAACCGGCAGCTCCTCCTTGGCATTCAGCACGTGTCAGCCAGGTGACCCGGGATCCTGCACGTGTCAGCCGGATTGCCGATTTTCTCCCTCTTCCTTTTTAATGTTCTCATTTCTGGTTCAGTGCCTGGTGCTTGGGGCCACAGACCTCCTCTCAGTTTTGATTTCTCTCTGAAGCGGGAGGAATGAGATCAGACAGCAGAAGGTGACAACATGCATTTAAATTGCCAGACATGGAGGGGCCACGCTTCCTGCGTTACAGGCTCGTGACACCGCAAATCTCCCAGAGCTGGGCTGCGCCGGGCAGGAGCAGGAGGCAGCACCCAGCGGGGAGTTTCACCAAGGACCGCAGCAGGAGGAAGGGCAGCCGATGAGCTGTGGCACCGCTCCCTCGCCCCTCAGGAGAGCTTTCCTTGCAAAGCCTTTCGTCCTCTGCCAGCTCCTACCTGGCCTAAGGAAAGTAAAAACTGCCCAGGACTTGGCCCTTTAATCTCAACTTGAAACATGTAAGAAAATGAGGGAGAAATTGTGCCGAGGCTCAAAGCTTCAGTAGTTTCTGTACAGCCACGCACGCTTTTCGCAAGACACCAGCGAGGAACGTCGCTGAGGTTAAAGTCACCTGCGCCTTCCCGTTCCCTGGAGCTGGCAGGTTTGGCACTGCCGTCGGAGCTGGGAGGGTAACTTCCAGGAGAAGACAGCACCTTGGGTCTCTGCTCATTGAATGCCTCCAGTGCTACAGAGCCATAGCAAAATCATCCAGGTTGAAGACTGGAGGGTCTTGATCTATGGTCTTCCTGGCAGAGGAATGCATTGCTTGCTCTTTCTCCTGTCTCCATCAAACCTCTCTCCTATCTCCTGAAGCTGGAACTTACCAAAAGACTGTGTTTTTCTTTAGGAAATATATTAATAAAAGCATGTGTGTCTCTTCCACTACATTAATCACCATTCAGGAACTGAAATATTCCCCATTTGCAGCAACTGGAAAACTCCCAGAATTTCTGTTTGAGAGCTTTTCAGCAAAATTTCAGAACATATTCAAAGAAAAGGGGGGAAAATTGTATCAAAATGCTATATTTCATCTAAAAATATTTCAGATGAAGTTTTCCTGCCAGTTCTAAATGAAAACACAGAAAGTCCCATGGGAATGTTTGGTAGCAGTAAAAACGTTTCCTCCTTTATTCAGCATAATTGCTATTTACGCCACTGACTTGCAAAAATCTCCCAAATCACCAGAAAGGAAACCTGAGCAGGGAATATGCTACCTCCTCTCCAGCTTGACCTCCAGGATGTTTCTTCATAGCTGGTCCTCCACCCTTTGGCCAATTCTGGAATGAGTAATAACATTCACCCATTCTCATCCTTGGCCCCCATCAACCACCATGTGCCCCAAATCCCCCCCAAAATAGTCATCTTTCAGCCCTGTCCAGATAGGCATTAAGAGGAGGAAAGCTGAAAGGTCGGCACTCCCACACGCAGCGCAGCAACAGGAGACACTGCTTTGGAGGAAGCCGAGCTCTGCCCAGGTAGATGACCGCACTGCATTTTAGTTACAACATGACAGTTGTGAATAACTGATTCTATAGAGACAGCAGGAACAAACAGAAATCAAAGTAAGGGCATTCGTCACGGAAACCACATGCCATCCAGTCAAGCTCTGTGTCACATTTTTCTTCTCAAGAGTGGTCAGTGCTTAAAGTCACAAGGAAAATGGATGATTGTTTCCTATCGCCGTGGTGGATGGAAAAATAAAATAAATCTCAGTGTAAATATGCACTGAAATAACCACTTCAGGGAAATTCAAGACCCCTCCAGCCACAAAAGAGACAAGGTCAACTCATGAGTAACCACCAGGGTCAGTAAAAGATTATAAACCAAAGAAATTCTTACAAGCACTTTATCCATGCTGGCCTTAATTTAAAACTACTGTCACAGCAACCAAAAAGGAAAAAAAGAAAACCCACCACTATCTTCATCCCCTGAGTCTCTGATTAACTTTCCTATATGGCAGCAGAGAGCTCAGATGGAGCACCATGTAATGCACATCTTGGTCTTGGGTTTCATGGCACGCTCCCAGGGCCAGCGACAGCAGGCCGGCTGCAAGACTAATCACACCATTAAACCTCTGCAATTCAGGTTTTTCTGCTTAGAAAGCAGACAGAAACGCTTCCCACTCACAGGGAAGAAGCAGAGAGAAATTAAATAGCATCACTGTCATTGCTAATAGTGCTGATGATTAGCGATTCGTAATAACAACATAGGTAATTAGCTCCTCATTCAAAATAATACCACTGAGCTGCACATGATCTCATGAAATTTCAGATCTTCAAATGGGAGAACAGCCTTCGTCTAGTGAGTCTAAAGCACTGTTCAGAGCAAGCAGAAAGAAGCACAGATCTCAGAAGGACTCCACCAGGGACTTCTGGAAAGCAGCGGTAAAGAATCGTTAGAATTTTAATTCTAAAACGAAACAAAAAAAACCCGATCTGCTTTAGGATTGGCTTCATCTCCAGTCCAAGTACATCAAAAGAATGAGTAAAGTTGAGCCTGGATGGCACAGTGACATCTAAGGACACGGTCCTGCCTGGAGAAATGCAGCCCTCAAGAACGGAGAGGAGCCAGCTAATTCAAGTGGGTGAGCTGCTGGCAGAGGAACTGGCCAGGACTGCAGATGTTTGACTGAGTTACTCACAGGCCAGAATGAATTCTCCAGGTGGAGAAACAAAATTGGCCAAGACAGGAGGCTTAATTTGTAAGCTTTGTTGCTTGGATGTGGAGTAGTGCCCAAGAACAGATTTGATACTTGTCAGCAGCCTGTTAAGCAGCCCACGTCACTCAGGAGCAGGGAGGGACAGGCTGGAGGTAGAAGATGGAAAACAGCAGCTCCTCTGGCTGCCTGACACGCAAGTTGGAGGAGCATCAGTGTGGGAAACACATGCTGGAAGAGTAGCAGTGGTACAAAATCACGTGTGTTGCACCACTCCGGGGCTGCCTGGATGAGGAGAGGCGAAGCATTAAAAATTCCTCTCTGTTTCAGTCCACCCTTTTTACAATCAGCAAGGAAGGAACCTCAAAACAAACTTGGTGCTAATTATCCACCTAACTTTCAGTAAGCTTTCAGCAAGAGCAACACTGAGGTAGGAATTTCCATAAGAGGCTGCAAAAGGGCTGCAGAGATAAGAACCTGCGCCCCAGACGTATGAATGTGCTGGATGATGAGAGGCAAGATGAACACAATATTGTTTGCATTTTTCAGTAAAACCAAATCTCTTGTGTTCTTGGCAGGCTGCAACCACTTGCCCAGGGGCTTAAGCTCATCACTTATGAGTTTCTCCTGCGTGCGTTAGGGTAACTTCTCGGCACGGGGACCACACGCACCTCCACGCCTCCCAGCATCCTGAGAGCATCCACATGCAAGCAGAAACACTTAATTGCATTTTAAGGGTGGAAGTCCATTTGCTACCATTTACTTTGGTTAATCAACTGTGAGAAGAAAATCGAGAAAGAGCCTTCAGTTAATTGTTCCTTTCCCTCTCAGGTCTGTTTCTGATGCTGGGGTTTGCCACCTTGTCCTAATCCAACCAAATCCCAGCTGCTTGGAGAGCATCCACATGCAAGCAGAAACACTTAATTGCATTTTAAGGGTGGAAGTCCATTTGCTACCATTTACTTTGGTTAATCAACTGTGAGAAGAAAATCGAGAAAGAGCCTTCAGTTAATTGTTCCTTTCCCTCTCAGGTCTGTTTCTGATGCTGGGGTTTGCCACCTTGTCCTAATCCAACCAAATCCCAGCTGCTTGGGTGAAGCCAGTTACAACAACGCGGTAGACAGTCCCTCCTTGTGCTCCTGCCATTCTGTAGGTCCTGCAGTACTGGTGTGATTGAGTTTGCTACCTCATACACACAGACCTGCAAAGCTCCTCGCAGCTTGCTTCACCAGGGTCTGATCCAGTTAATACTCCTAAGGTTTCATTCACTAACCGCATCAGCATCCACATGTTTATAGAAAAGCAGATTCTTGCTCCAGGGAAAGAATTTGTTCTGCAGGTTCATAACTCTGTCGTTCGTCTTCCTGGAGAATAGTAAATCCTTTGTAAGGGGAAGCCTCTGCTGGATGCAGCTAAAAAGCCCAACACCTTTACGCCTGTAACCGTTTATACAACTAAGGACACAAAGCCTTGGCTGTGCTAAGCATTTATTTTACCTTCTGCAAACCTGCTCTTTGAGAGACAGAGGCAGGGACGGAGTTCGAGCAGAAAGAAAGAGGGAGAGCCCCTGGAGAGGGAGCAGGAGTGAGATGGACAAGCAAGTGGAAAGAGAGAAAAGCAGATGCTCAGTGTCCTGGATGCAGATGCAGGAAGAGCCTGGGGACCTGCTGAGCACCCTCACCCCTCCTGTGGGTGCTGTGGTGACTTAGGGCAGTGCAGAGGGAGGCACACAGGACACCAGGTGGGAAGGGGGGTGTATCTGAAGCACAACAGCAAAGCTCAGGATCTAAGCAGGGACAGCAGACTCCCCTCGATTCCTGAGGCATTTTACTTCAGCAGGGTGCACTGTCACTAGGGAACCATCATCGACAGCAGCACCGGTGACTCTTTGAACTCTCTTAGAGATTAAAGGACCCACCTCAGCCCACAACACAGCTCCGAGAGTCTGAAAGGGGCTGCCAGGGAGGCAGCGGCGGGAGAACAGCAATCCTGCGGGGATGCTGCCCTGCGGGCCAGCCTCCTCAAAGGCACCAACTTCTGGTGTTTCTCACAAAAGCTCCTTTAGGAGCAGAGGAAAGCAGCCACAGCAGGGGCTGAATTATTCACAGCAGCATGCAGGAGGCAAAGGGTGAGGGGAAGGGATGGGGGAGAGGAGAGAGCGCATCGCTCCCTTCAGTGTGCTCGCCTGGGTGGACGCTGGCGAGTTAGATATTTCTAACTCATTTCTAGGTGGAAGGTAGAATCAAATTTGGCTTAGGACAGAAAAATATGAAATAAATCCATGAGTAAATAGACGAGGAGTGCAATTTCCAGCTGCCTGGACATGAGGTGTCATGGCCCATAGCTGGGAAGATGCAAACCCAAGAGGACATGGCTCAGCCTTGTCCATTGCTGGCACCTTGCACCCAGATGGGCTGCAAACAAAATGAGGGGAGATCAGCAAGGACATTGGTTTCTTTACCATGGCATCAGATATCTTTATCACAGTAAACCCCAGGAAATCTTCATGATGAGCCAAGGTATGGTTATTCTCATTCACAGACAAAACCCTCAAGTGCAGAGAAATCTGCAGGCAAAACTGAAAATAATTCAATGCTTCTGGCTTACTGATTTGAAAACGTGAATAGAAATGCATGTGGAGTATTCTTAAATAACTGGTTTTAAGTACATCTAAAAGTCAGGCCCAGGTCACCACTGAAGATAGGCAAAGAGTATTGATTAGAAAGCCCATCTGGAAGAAGAAGAAAAAGCATGGAAATGCACTTCATTTGGGCAAGAAGAAAATCTGAGGAAGGTGAAAGCAAGCACATCCCAGGGCAAGAGAGATTACACTGAAAAGTGTTGGAATGAGATGAAACCAAGCAACTCATTCACCCAGAAAACCATAAAGTAAAAATTTCTTTATGCTGGTGACATTTTGTACCTCTAAGATATTGTTTTCCTGCCCATAAAAGTGGTTTGCTGAGAAGTCAGAGCTTAAACAAGGCTTCCTTAAACAAGGAAAACCCAGAGAACAACTGAGGTTTCTTAGTGCTGAAGACAACAAAGGTCTGTGGCTCATCATCCGCCCCAGGTTGCCCCATCAGCTGCATGGAGACCCAAAGACACACGGTGTTCTATGTTTCTGTCTCACCTGGAGCTACAGCTGGCCAAGATCACACTGGGCATGGTCTGAGGGTGCACATCCACCTCTCCCAGACTGAGCCCAAATGTACGGACCCAGCTGGCTGAGCTGCTTAACCCATCCTAATAGCCACTGCTTAGGAGTAAGGACTGGCTCAATCCTGCACAGCTGGAGTTGCTTCTGCTTTCTCCTCATTGCTCTAAAGAGGGGGAAAAAATAGCTCTCCTCAACCAGCTGATAAAGGATGAAAGTATCACTGAGAGATTGATCTCTCAGCACCGAGCCAGGCTTCACTCTCACTTTTATCAGTGAACATAGCGGGAAGATGCTTCAAATGCACGTCAGATATGGGATACATCTTGTGTTTCTAGAAAGAGAAGAGGAACAGCACAGAGGTAAAGCTTTCAATGTATCTTCCTTCCTTTTGTCTTTACGTTCTGCTTGTGCCAATTTCATGATTTGAAATGCTGCGAGTGCCACAGATGGGCAAACCAGGCTTGAAGAAGGCAACAAGAGAGAGAGGAAAAAAAAGAATAAAAAGCACCATTTATCTCAGTTTCAGCCTACTGCAATTCCTGGATGAACCTCTGGCTCTGTTCATCAAGTTTCCACCGCAGAGTCAAAGCAGAGCCCCAGGAAATTCAAATTTCGGTCTCCTATATATCATTCCTAGATTGTAATAGGAATTTATAGGCTTTAATTTCCATTGCAGCGTAACAGAAGGGCACGTGAAGGTTAGTCCATCTCTCCCGTACTAACCAAAAACATAAAAGGAGCAAAAGATTCACATTCGGATAGGACATTTAACTTGGTGAGACGAAGCTCACGTGGAAAGTCATTGCTCCCTGACCCCTTCTGCAAGAAACACACATGCTTCTCCCACATTTCTTGCTTGCAACGATGGCTTTGTTAAAAAGGGTGATGAGCAAGGAACAACAGGAAAGAAAATATTGTTTTGCTCTGTCTTTCCCTTCCTT
>NW_010561849.1:21667-31879 GCF_000687285.1 Phaethon lepturus | reverse complement strand
GGAAAGACTAAAAGCAATGAGAAAGCCAGCAGAGTCTCCTATCTTTTCATGATGCAGCTCTTCTGCTGCAAATAATTAACACCAGCCAAAGTCAGATCACAGCAGGTAACAGTGAACTTGGAACAAATTTGCAGAGAAAATGAATGATTGTCTCTGTAATGAGGGAGAAGGAGGACAGAAGAAAGCTTTGCCATTATGACAAATAATTATGACAAAGCCTGGTTCTTCTCCAGCCTCTGCACATCTTGCAGGCTGAAGTTTTATGATCTCAATCTGGCAAAAATCCTCACGATGGGAAAACATGTCACGAAGCTCAGCAGAGCAAGTCACCGAGACAGCCGGCCCAGCGAGGTCTGGATGGGGCCGCGCGTCCTCCCAGGGAGCTGCTGTAACCGCACAAGAGCCGTAGTGGCCCCGGGTACAACAGTCAGAAAGAGAAATTCCCTAGGGATCCGGAGCAGACGGCGGGGAGAGCGTTTAACGGGACTCTGCCCAGAGAGCATCACCCCGCTGCAGGCTGCCCCAAACAGGGCGCAGCAGGGGAGAACAAAAGAGCCCTTTACCCCAACCCGTGTTCGCCCGCGAGGTGCTGGCGCGCTTGTAGCCGTATCCCTTGCCAGGCTCCTGCTGTCACAAAGATGCTGCGCCCGTGCAGAACGACTCCCTGCAGCTCTCACACCGGGTGGTCTCATATAACAAGAGGCAGGTGCTGCACAGCTCAGCGCAGAGCAGGTCTGGACCACGTCACGGTAATATTTAAGCAGGAAAGACGCAAACTGGCCATTGCGGTGCCTCTCCGCACTTGGTTATTGTGGCCAGACGAGTAAACCTCAGGAAAGATCATTGCTCTTTACTGGCTGGTCTGGAAATACTTCAGGCTTCACCATCAATATTTGAGGACATGACAAGCAGCATTTTTCACCCTCGAGAGACGCAGACTCAGTATTCAAATGCATCATTCACCGTGCACTGCCCTCCCTGGCCAGCACTCCTGCTGTCTCGCCACCCTCACCACTCCCCACCGTTGTGTGAAACGGGGCCAAAAACCACTTAGCCTTGAAATAAGTTAAATCATCTTCCTTCACCCCATGATAACGTTTATCCTCTTTGCATTGTGTAATCCAAAGCATCAAAACAGTCACAAATGTACTGTGCAGAATCATCCAGCTCATTACCAGGCAAAATTAATACCCAATTCAACACCCAAGCAGCAGAAAACTCCAAAATCCCCCCAGCCCACAGAAGAAAGCTGCTAGCTGGGCTGAGAGGAGGCTGAGGGCTGGGAGAGGAACAGCACTGGAAATCACTGCTAAGGGAGGAAGCACCAGGAAGGTAAGGTGTGTATGGAGACGGGTGCCCACCTCTTGGTGGCAACAGCTGCCGGAGCAGGATGGCAGCGGGCTGCAGCAAGAAAACTGTACAAAGTCAGAAGAAGAATGGTCAGGACTTCTCAATTCAATGGGAGGGTATTTTTTCCTTCCTCACTGTAAGTTGCAGAACCATGTGCAGAGTTCGGTAGAAAAAGTTATCAGGATCATCATGATGATCTGGTCATTTTCTGGTCAGAACTGAAGCCAAATCCCACGCCATCCCAAGCAGCAAACAACGCTGTGTTTCAGGAAAACTGAAAGGTATCTGAGGTCAACCCTTCTTGGCATGACTTGAAGCCAGAACATTCCCATGGTGCCACCAGGGGCAGCCAATCTCTTTTTTCTATGGAAAGGTTGTATTCCCTGTGACGGATGCCTTTATTGCTACCTAAGTGACAAAGAGTTTACAAATAATCTAATAAGCAAGAGTAACCACCCACCGCCATCAACGCAAAAAGATGTTTCAAGAGAAATACATTATGAATACAAATTCCTAAACATTTTCACTCCTGTTCCACTCTGCTCTGGAAACCTTACAAAATGCCACCCCAGTTTTTCAGAACCAAGGTGCCCCAGCTTTCTGGAACAAGGTTAGCATGGTTAGAATGGCTCCTCATGGTTAAAAACAGGGAAATAAAGACAAGGGAAGCTCTCTAGTATGAGCAAACCCTGGTTTGTCTTTTGGGTGAATGGATGATTCAGCAGAACTTCAACCAGGTGTCTAATCACTTATTTTTTCTTTTTTTTTTTTTTTTCTTTTTTTTACATTACTCTTTTCCCTCTTTTTGTGTCTGTGACTGGGGAGATATCAGGCTTGGGCAGTCACCCCAACATGCTTCCCAGGACATGGATGGGCAGAACACATCCTGCGTCTGCCCATCCTCATCAGGCGTGCAGACCTCTACAGTCCACGTGCAGAAGCAAATGAGGCCATCGAATGTCTTAATGCTATCAAAGGGGAGAGAAATGTCTCCTCCCGCTTCCGCTCTCCTGGCCCTATACAGTCTTGATCTCCTCTTGAACCAGCTATGGCACTCAGTAAAAGCTCCTCCAGAAGAAAATAATCTGTGTTTTTCTGCTCTACTGGTTTCTGCAGGGCTGTTGATTTTTGTCGGCTCACAGAGGGATGAAGCACCAGAGAGGCAAAACAGAAAGCAGGGGGGGGACACAGTGCAGAGTAGAGAGGAAAATCCCCAACAGGGGACACAAACCCGCATTACCACTACTGCACAAATGCTGTGTTCCTGCTGGAGAGCCCCGTGTCTTCTGCAAGCAAGCAAAGGCCGTTCCTGGATTTTAGGAGCCGTTTCAACTGCAGTTCACTTCTGTACCTGTGACCGTTGCAGTACTCCAGGAAAACTCCAGACCCTACCACAGTCACAGCTAGAGAACAGCACAGTCTGTCTTTGCTTGTCATGTGCAACCTGGCACGGGGGAGCTGCTACCGACTCCCCCAGTCAGGGACCCACCCTCAGCACCGCGCTGAGCCGGTCCGGCACAGCACCCGCTGCAACGCGCATCTTTCATCAAGGCACAGGAAAGCTCAACATCCCTATTGCACCTTCAGAAATAAGACGTTTGCAGTAACTCCACAGCCCGTGTCCTAGGACCGTTGGGGAAATCTGGATATTCGGTGGCACAAGCAGAGCCGAGCTCTGCTGGCAGTCTGGCCCCCAGCACTTGCATCAGGGAGGGGGAAGGAACAGAAGGCAGCGCGTGCCATTTGGGGAGGGTATTTAAATATTAACCGATGACAAGAGCAGTGGCAGTGCTTTCATCAGTGCGCAGGAGGAGGGCACACTGTACAGCAGGCAGAGTCTCATTTAATCTGAACTACAGAGTCAACAAGCTTTTAATCACATCTTTAGCCAGGTACGCAGAGGTTTTTGTCATATCAAGCATGGTCCAAGATTGCGGGTTATTTTTACACCAACTTTTTACCAACACTTACAGATTTCCACATCTCCCTGTCACTTCCCTGCCTTTGCTTTTATTATAATTCCAGAAGAATCGGCAGAGGGGAAAGGTTGTTTGCTCTTTATTTTAAAACAGGTATAATTTTTTCTGTAGCATTTGCATTGCAAATTAGAAAAATTACATTTTGCCAGCAGATGAGACCCAGGATACTAACCAGGTCAATCTATCTACACTGCTCAAACAGAATGACCCAGGAGCTAAGGCCACTCATATTAGGTATCTGCCCGGTGTTGACATGGGTTCACAAATAGCTACAGAAAGGCAGAAAATTCCATTAAGAGTTATGGCAAAACTGTGTATGATCTAGTGCCAGTAGGAAGCTCAATAACTTGCTGTCATTTTAGATTATTTATATTGCCATAATCTGTGATTGTGTCTGCATACCTACTGCAGAAATTTGTAGCTTCCTTATTGCCCACTGAGGAACACAAATATGTGTGAGGAAATAGCTCCAAACTAACAGCAATGAAAAAATACTCAGGTAAAAGCTTTTTCTGTGGCTTTCCAAGGTACAACAGCAGCAAGCTGAAGCTTAACCCCCTAATGCTGGTGATGTGTATGGCAAAAGTGTTGGAAAATAAAATACAACCTGACCAATGGGGTTTTTGTGAAAGATTTTTACATTTTTGTGTAATGAAGATTGCACACAAGCCTGGGAAACCAGTGACCCAACCTCAGCTTTGCAATTGTTTCTGGGGGCATTACATCCCCTCTTTCTAGCTGGCTGTTCCCTCTCTGTAATGTGTGGAGAAGGAGAGCAGAGCACTGCATCACCCCCAGGATACCGCAAGGATTAATATTAAAGGCTATAAGGCGCACAGGACATGAAAATAAGCAGCAGATGAGCGATTGCCGAGTTAACCCTGTTCACGGGCTATTTGTAGAACCCCTAACCCTAAATCAACTTTGTTTTATTGAAACAGGAATTGAGGATATTGCCAAGAGTCTCCATTGCAGGAGTCACTAGCTGGCACTGTCATTGGGATGGGGATGGCATAATGTCCTTGGGGGAAACTGCACCCTATGGAAGTCAACGTGCATTTGCCAGTGACCCTTCCTCCATGCAGAAACCCATGCAAAGAACAACCTCCATTGTTTTTAGGTTGGAGCCTAAAATTCCTTTGTTTCTACAGTGCTGTCTGGGGCTTTTGGCTATCGAATATAATGACAATAGCCTTTGCCTTCAGAGAGTCTTTCCATCTTTCTGGTGCCTTCTTATCACCAGCCCATTCACATATACCCAGTTTCCTTCATCGATCAGTAGCTGTAAGCCCACCAGCAGCCTGCTGAGCAGCGTGGGCAACACCTGCGCTATGATGCTTATTCTCTTCAGCCTCCCCCCAGGAATTACTCCAGCCATAGTCGAACTACTATGCAAAATAGAATTTAAAAGCTTCCCTCGGTGAAGAAGATATTCTCATCCTTACCACTAATAAAGGGAAACCTTACGCACAGAGCTGCATTTTTAATAGAAAGATACACATTTATATAATATTCATATTTTGCCCCAAGCAATGGGAGGCTTTCAGGAGAGCCAGGCAGAGGTCTTCATCTTCTGGTCACCAAACATATTTGAATTCGGTACAAAGGAACAGAAGCCTGCAAGCTTCTGAGTTTTGTTTTAAATCACAAGTATCTTTTCAGCCAATGTGGGCTGACCCACAGTGGAACGAGGAAGATGAACTACCTAATGAACCACACTCAGCCCTGGCTCTGGTGCTCGCTTTAAATCATGTGTCAGACAAGTATGGTCACAAAGCTCTCTTTTACAAAGGCTCTGATACAACAAGATGTCTGATGAATGGCTTTGATCGGTTATTGATCATGACCGTTATTCCTGGACAAGGAACAGCAAAGTGCACAACATAGCCTTTCCCATGACCCTGTCTTGTAGCAGCACGTCTCCCAGTCCTCAGCAAAACTGCACTGCTGCCTCCCTGTTCCTGACCCAGGATGTGCTTTGAGGATGAGGATCCTTAACAAAATAATAAAATTGAGCATGAATCTCTTCTTTGGAAAATATTTTGCTTTAATAACTTAAAGAGCAAAGATGCAGAACTGAAAGGGCTTTTACCACTCTGCAGCATTAACTCTTTTCTCTCTTCCTGTTCTGCCAAGGGCCAGAAAAAAATCTAAATCTTTATAGAGCTATATAATCTAGATCACCTGGATGGGCTAAGAAGAAACTCTGTGCAAAATGAAGTGTCAAAGTCTAAGAGCTTGCAAACCGTTAAGATGAGTCAGGTTGTTAATTCCAGATCAAATTTCCACAGATGCTGAGGATGTTCCAGCTAGGCTTCAAACTTGGCAGCTTCAATTCTACAATGGCCCCAACCTAAAACTCATATGCAACAAACACCAAATCCTTGGCTGACCCCCAGGGATCAGAGACCAGCATGTCTCCTAAATCCAGACATTGGCTTAAACAGCTAGAGATTTAAACACAAAAAAAACCACCACCGCCACAAAAAAAACCCAAATAAAAAAATCTGAGAACAAGAGGAAATAGCCTCAAGTTGCGCCAGGGGAGGCTTAGACTGGATATTAGGAAAAATGTCTTTACTGAGAGAGTGGTCAAGCATTGGAACAGGCTGCCCAGGGAGGTGGTGGAGTCACCATCACTGGAAGTGTTCAAACAAGGTGTAGACGTGGTACTTCACGACATGGTTTAGTGGGCATGGTGGTGTTGGGTTGATGGTTGGACTTGATGATCTTAAAGGTCATTTCCAGCCTTAATAATTCTGTGATATTTTAATTGCCTTTTGTTTGAGCTTCCTCTTTCTCTATGCTGCACAGTTACACCAAATGCACTATGAACACTTTGACATCCAGCTCCAGCACTGAAGTATTTATACTGGCATCAGTGAGTTCCTGATGAGTTTTCAGGACAATACAGGAGTACGTTTTGGTTGAACAGGCCCAAGTCAGTATAATTACAGGTAGGTCACTTAACTCTTGGGTCTGGATTCAGAATCATCTCAATTAATGTTTTTTTCACCAGCCTATCTCCCATCCTATGGCTCTACAGTCTTACAGAAATACCCCCCTGAACAGAAAGGACAGGGTAAAAAATGTGTGAAGGGGCACAAAGTACGGTGTGATGTATCACCCCATCTTCTCTTTTCAGCTACATCCTCCCACAGTGCTAAAACCAGCATGCCTTCCCTTTTCATACCCAGGTGGAGACAAACAAGTCATCAGTGTCTTACCCTGATAAGACGCCCAGCACCAAGTTGAGCATGAAGAAAGAGCCAATGATGATGAGAGGGATGAAGTAAAGCCAGTTCCAGGTATTTCCTGCAGCATCATTTGTCTGGAAACAAAGAAAAAGGTAGAGAGAAACAAATATTAATTCTCCTCAGAAACAAAATACCACAGAGAAACTGCAGCCAGGGGAGATTCCCCTCATGTTTCCATAGGGCTGTCCACCACTGATGTAGCGGTTAGTTCTGTTACGCTCACCAATTGAAATGCCAGCAAAAGCTCTGATGAACCAAGTTGATTGTCCCACCATCCACACCATGATTTTGTCATCGGCTCCAATAAGAAGATTCATCTAATTCCACAGCTCCAGGCTGACCCTGTTGCAGGGCCAAAACACGCTTTTAAGTGACCTACCCCTGTGCAGGCTTTCTACACCAGCCTCCTCTCTCCCCACCTCAACTTTGACTTCCCATGTGCTGAGCATCAGTGTCATATTTACATCTGAACTGAGACACACAACACCGAGAGGGAACCACAGCCTTCCATTAATCTGTGCTGCAATTAACGCAGAGCGTGGCACCGTGCCCAGAACCTGTGGATACACACAGAGCAGGAGAAGACAAGAAGTCTGCAAGAAAATGAAGCATCTTCAGAGTGACTGCAGTTCCACATCTGCTTAACTCAGCACTTCGGGCTTCTGTCATCAAAACCCGTCCGAGGCTCCCTGAGTAAGCAGCAGTCTAGATTAAGGGGAGGGAAGGGTGGTTTAGTTTATGACAGAGTTTCTGCATTCATCAACCACAAGGGAGCTCTTTAAGGAACTGCTGAAAAGTAAAATACCACATGGCCATTTCCTGAAGCCAAGTGCCAAGAAAAATGCAAATTCTTCTCTTGTGAGTGAAGAATGCAGCAACTTGAGAATCTGATGTCGGGTGTAAGGGAGGGGAAAAGGGAAGTAAAAAGAAAAAGACCCAAAGACATCCTCCTCCCTCCTCCTGCAGAGGGTAAAGAATGACACGAACACAGAGCTCACCTACCTGCCCAATGGCAGAGACTGGCAGAGACCACAGAGAAGCGCTCTCGAACACCAACTTGCAAAAAAAATGCATTAATACTAACTGATATTGGTGCCTTTTACTTATTATCTGTGGTGCGTTTCGGTCCCTGTTCCCAATCATATTTGCAAGTGTAATTTTGCTTGCGGAAGGATTCACAGAAAGAAGTGCTGTGCTTTATTTCAGCCATGCATGCACTTGATGCCACCTCAAAATGCCTCTGCATAAGAAGTCACCACCCAATAAACAAGTAAAACCAAGGTGGAATGTGGGCGACATTCTTGCAGGTAATAACATTTATAGCCCTGATGCAGACAAATACCTTCTGAGACATGTTTAACATGGTGCATATCTGCACAAATTCTCCCTCGAGGAACATGCTCTGGATAGAACACATGACAAGTATTTCTCCAAATAGGAAACATCTTCAGAAATATCTCTATCAGTTGATCAGTGACTCACCCGAGAGGAACAGGGACTAACTAACCTCGCCACAAACCACCCCTGCTAACGGCAAAACCAGCGCGTGACAGACAAATGAATCTGAAAACAGGCTGGGAGAAGGCGAGCAGAAAGATCAGGAAAACTCTGTGCAGCCCAATCTCTCATTAGGTTTTTTTACTGCTTTTTGCAATACCTGTCATCCCACCCCAGCAGCACCACTTCTTCGTTCACCGTTTTGTCTTTCCATTCCTCCCTCCCTGCTGTTAGCTATTTCCTTTCCCCGTTCTCCTGCACCGCATCCCTACGGGCGGCTTCGGGGGAAACAAGGACGCTCGTCCTCAGGGCTTCCTCCCCAGGCCATGGGGAAGGAGCCTGGTACAGCCCCAGCCTGCTCGCCTGGCATTGCCAGCGCAAACCCCATGCTTTTATATTTAGAGGCTGGTCTTCAATTCTCATTTTGTCGACCGAGGTGGCAGCCCTCACGTCTCCGGCTGGAGCAAGCGCATCCCGTTCGGCAAGGCTGGGGACTGCCGGCAGCCAGGCACGGGGGGCTGGCGAGCCAACCCGCGAGGGAGAGCTGGAGGAAGGGAACAGATGGGAGAAGGGAAACCACATAAACATGCAAAGAGAGTGCAGCAGGTTCATTGCTGCCAAATGATCATTTATCATTTATTTATTCATTTGAAGCCCAAACTTGGCGACAGATCCACAATTCCATGCCACGATCAAAGCCCTTAAAAATGAAATGTGCTGAAATACAACTCATTAACCACCCTCCTCTGAGCATTTGCTAGACTACCTTATGCTCAGGGCAGGGCAGGGCCCGGCTCTGTTTGCTCTGCCTCACACACAGGGACCCAGGACAAACTAGAGGGAAAAACACCAGGCAAAAGGGTCCGCAGAAAACCTTTCCCGAGAAAGCAGAGCCTTCACCGGCGTGCAGCGTCCGTCCCAGTGCTCCCAAGCACGCTTGAACCCCACCACAGTTTATGGCACCGGCTCTGCCATGGTGAGATGCTTTAATGAATTAAACCTGTTCGCTGCCGGGAAAACCAAATCCCTCTCCCCCAGGGAAAGCCCTGAGGCCTGCAGGCACCTCCGGCTGCGCTGAGCAGGGGCGGCAGCCCTCCACCCGCAGAGCCGCGGGGGCTTGGGCTGTGGCCCAGCGCCAGGCTTGCTCATTAAGCAGGATGAGCCAAGAGATCAAATCAATTTTTATGTTCCAGCTAAAACATCTCACTGGTGTGACGCCTGGCTGTCAGTGCTACTTGATCCTAACTACAGGTCTAACCCAACACAGAAGGAGAAACAAAGTACTTGTCACGATGTGCCGGAATTACATCCAAATACAGTAAGGGCTTACGGGAGGGGTCCCTTGCAGCTCCGGAGCTGAGGAACCCGCTGGTTAGTAACAGCTGCAGGGCTCTCCACAAGCACGCCCCGAACAGTGCCCACGTCAAGCTGAAGCCTTGCTCCAGGAGTGCCCCAGGCACCAGCATCCAACAGCTCATGGCCCTTAAGCTTGACAGCACAAGACTCCCACAGTCAAGGTGCTGCACAGAGGGAAACTGAGGCACGGGAAGCCTAAGGGACACTTTCGGGGTCACAGCGGAGACCCAGAGGTCTGTACCTCTACAGCCCATGTGAACAGTCCAGCCCCTGGAGTTGCCCAACAAGCCCGGCAGCCGCTGCTCCCTCTGCCTAACCTCTGCTCGGCTCCAGGCCGCTTCCACCCACCGACCTGGCACTGGTATCAAGGTGCACCCACCGCGCCTCTTCACAGCTAGTGCCTCCTTTCCTTTTTTGCTAAAAGTCTAACCTAAACCCCCAACAGCACCCTTCTGGCCTCTTCTATGTGACTCTGCTTCATCACTGGAGCCTGATGCCACTGCTCCTCAGCAGGAGCGCCCAGGTCACAGCTGGATGCCAAAGGACAACCTTTACGTGTTGGCTCTAAGCATCCGGGGGCTCTCTCCTCCCTTCCGTGCAGCACCGAGCACATTGCCGGCATCCCCAGACAGCGACAGCGTGGTCAGCGCTCTACGGGAGATGCGGAGATAGGTGGGTGAATGAATGCTGTCATGTAACGACTGCAGACGCTAAAAGGCTTCTGTCATGCAGGGAGAGAAGTGCCCTGAGCTCCCAACCGAGCCAAAGGGGAC
>NW_010561849.1:21323-21647 GCF_000687285.1 Phaethon lepturus | reverse complement strand
TCCAGCAAGCCACAAGATCCTTCCCACAACCGCGCGTTTTGTGGCTCGTCCAACGCCGGAGAAAGGCCAGTGGTAAATACCCACGTCAGTCTCTCTGACACAGAGACCCGTTAGACCACTGCTTCGTTATGTTAACAAGATGGCAGCTGCGTCTAATTATTAATTCATTTAAAGATGTGTTTTAAAACAACTGACTTGAAAGCAGCCTACTGCTGCTTGCAATGTGCTGCGCAGACCAGAAATGCTTTTATATTATCTTTCATCTTCCTTCCTGCGGCCACGGCCCACGTTCCTGGCAGAGCCCTCGTGCCCCGCTGCCCTGAG
>NW_010561849.1:20955-21277 GCF_000687285.1 Phaethon lepturus | reverse complement strand
CGGGGAGGCGCTGCCTGCCCCGACATCCTCCTCCCAGCCCGCCCCACCCCGGCAGCACCACGCCGGCTCTCCGGGGACCCTGCCTACTTTCAGCTCGGAGTTCCCCGTGGCCGGGGCATTGCCGGGGGAGCCTCGCAGCCTGCCGGCCCCACGGCCAAATCCCACAAGCTGCTGACTTCAAACAGGGCTGATCAAAGGGAGCAGGAGCTGCTCTGGTAGGGGAAGGAGCATGCAAATACCCTGCAGCACTTCCTTGCCAGCGAGGCTTCCGCCAGCCGCGGGGGGGTAATGGGAAAACTAAGACAGCCCCTGCAGCAAAGGG
>NW_010561849.1:20222-20753 GCF_000687285.1 Phaethon lepturus | reverse complement strand
GCTTGATCGTGGCTTGCATCGGTGAGGAGATCCGGGTTCTGGAATCCCAAAATAACAAACACACAATTAAGTGAGATTTGGTTTACACACAACCTCGCGAACAGGCAAGAGACTGCCTCTGCTCAACGGCTGGCAAATCTTAGGTTTCAGGAGATTTACAGACTACAAATTAGAGCAAGTTAAATACAGAACCCCTTTTTCTCTAAGCAGACAGCACAGCTGCCCACAACCTCCCACTCTCCTCTGGCTTCTGTGACACGACCTAAATCTATATTTCATCGGGCGAGAGGGATAGGGGACTCCCACGTACCCAGGCACGTGTGCCACCCACCAGCAGCCAGCAAACGGGCGTACTGGGGCCGTTCCCCAAGGGTGAATCTGAGACCCGGCGGATCTGCAATCCAGAGCTGACAGCTCCTCCTCGCTGGTGCAAACAGTCCTGCCGCCGCTCCGCGCCGCCCACGGCCCCATTCAGCGCGTGCCAAGGACCAAGCAAGCCAGGCAGCGATAGCACGTTTCAATACCTTATTC
>NW_010561849.1:0-20191 GCF_000687285.1 Phaethon lepturus | reverse complement strand
ACCTGATTAAACCCTCTTGTGCAACACAAAAGCAGTAGAACAACAAAGACCTTTGCCATAGGAAAATGCTGCATGGCAGGGACTGCATATCCTGATTGGAGACTGTTGTGCTGCAAGGAACCTAAGCAAAAAACCCCAAAACTCACACTTCAGCTCCTGATTTTCAAGTTTTCTGATCAAAACACCATCATTTTCTTTGCCCTTCTCCCAAAATCATCACTGTCTCCACTTGCAGTCCCTTTATTCCTGTACTGGGAGGGAGAGCTCAGGGATGGCCACAGACCCATTTTTGAACACAATGACTTTATAGGTAAGCCTATAATTAATATGAATTACACAGACTTCCCGATGACTTTGGCACTCAGGAAGCCGCTGCAGAGGGGAGGGTGTCAGTGCAGGCCAGCTGCCGGGCACCGCCACCGTCCATGGCAGACCTCCTTCTGCACCAGCACCTCCGTGGCTGCAGTCACCACCATGCCAACCCACTCCTGCTCACCCCTGGAGCTAAGGAAACACACCCCGAGCTTCATGGCTCAGGGTCGAATTCCCTCCTGCTACTGCTATGGGTGGCAGGCACCTCTCGGAGAGAGTAGCCGTACGGCAGCCTTCACCAGAGCTTCTCTGCCAGCGCCTAAAGGCAGCCAAAATACCTTTATTGTTGTTCATCTGATGACTTTGGAGCTTAAATGAGATCCTAAGGGTAGCATCTACAGAAGCGTAAAGTCACTGACCATCCTACCACCACCAGCCTGAGTAATGAATCCCAAAACAAGGTCTGGTCCAGCCAGCAGATCTCCCTGGTTGTGCAAAGACACTGCTTTGGGCTCTCAAGCTGTTAGAAACCCATTTATACTAAGTTACTCCACTTTTTTTACCAGTAGAGCAACAAAACAACTCTCTTTGCCATTGAATAAAGAGGCATTCTGCTGCTTACACGAGTTTCTTCTTTCAGCCACTTTTGACAGGAGTAGCAACCCTGAGGTGATTGCCCAGGATCTCCAAAGAAGAAATTCTGCCACCACTTTGCTCAGCACATTGTCCATCAGTGTGAAAAAGAAGCAATTAATGGGCTAACACGTAATCCTTTGGAAAGGTTTCCAGAGTGGGGTTCGCTAAAGAAGGGATCTAATTTGATAGATACAGCCAAAGCTGAAGCACCACAGACCATTAGCTCTCTACTATGTTTTTAATCAAAATGTATGTATGGTACACCTAGAGTTTACTCACTTTAATCTAATCAATGGCAGAGCCTGACTTATTTGGGGCAATTAAAGCGTAATCTTCCCTTAGATAAGTGCTTTTGCATTGAAGAAAACTCCAAGCTGTCTTCAAGAGATGAAGTCTATTTACCCTTCGTCTGATTTTTCACAATTCATTCCTCGCTACTTCTGTTAATTAGCGACGCTATTTATGGTTGATTTATTTCTATTTGTTCCCATTCTTAGGATTAGGTGAACGCAGAAATTACTACAAATAAAACCAAAACTATTAAAAGCATGTGTGCTGAGCACATGGAGCCCTGCCTCACCCAGCACATTTTCTCTAGGCACTAAGTAACTCCTGCTGAGCTCCTCATCAAAGACCAGCCTTGCACAAGAAGGTATTAGGACGGAAAACCCAAATTTGCTGAGAAAAGCCATTCCAAATTCAGTCTGGGGAATCCATGATGTCATCTGAGTCACAGACTCAAATGACATTTAAACCGGTCACTTCTCTGGGATGCTGCATAGTCCGCAGTACCATGACATCCCAAAGAGTTGATCTTCACTTCTGCAAAGTGCAAAGTGTTTTCACAGGTGGAGAATGAGGTATACAGGCTTCATAAGAACTTGATAGGTTCAAGTTCAAATTTAACTCACATCTGAACTCCCTGAATGCATAGCTGTGGTCAAACATAAGCTTTGCCTATTCTAATTGAGAAATACTCATTATTATTTGGAGTGTATTTGTAAGCAAAATCCCTGGTGGGAAGTCTGGACCCCGTTCTGCTGAAAGCCCTGGAGAAAATGCTTCTGTCCCAAAATCCAGCCTGGTGGAGTGTAGGCCAGTGTATTTGTCAGATTAGAGCATGAGACTGTTGGCTTCCCCCTTAAAAAAAGATAATCTCAAGCCTAAAATCTAGCAGAACATTGAATAACTTTATTGTATTTCAGATTTTCTTTTAAACAAAGATGACCACAAAAGGGGACTGGAGCGATTTGCATAGACTTCTTAAAATATTGCAACCTTCAGAAATAAGTCTGGGGTCTAGGAGATAATGAAGGGGCCACAGTCTCACATCAGTAACATACTGGGAAGAGCTGCGAAGGAGTAGAGCATCTTCCTCACCTCCCTGAGAAAGTCGTACATTAACATCTCATTCAGTAGAGCTGTGAAATTTTTTCTCTATTCCAATTATTCAGGTACTGAAAAGGTATTAAAATTTATTACTTTTCACAAATACTAATTTTTCTCCTTTTTTTTCCCCACATCACTTTGGATCAATCGAAAACATAAGAAGAAAAAAAAATTTTTAAAAAGGTTTTCATCTTAAGTCTTATATAGTCTTCCTCAGCCAGAAATACCACCAAGCCCTGCACAGAGGAGGGCTCTATTGCTATCCCCAGCATTACAGAAGGTGAAATTGGGGCACAGCCAGCTGAAAGGAGGGCTGCTTCCACGTTTCCCAGCAGACCAGCAAGAGAAGTCCCATCTCTCAAGTCCTGACCCAATGTGCTGGCTTATACAAAATACCAGAATTTTTTTTTTTTTTTCCCTTTTTTCCCCCCAGTTCCAGCTTAAATACAATCTTGGCACAAAGCCAGGCCAATAACTTTGGTTACTGACTTTCAGGTGTTACACTCCATTTGCAGAGAGCACCTGGTGTGCGGCTCTGCAGGGACATGACAGCCGGGGATGGGGGAATGCTGGCGATGGACCCTTCTGAGCCAAATTAATTGGGCACAGAGGTGCATTTCCCAGTGATGCTCAGGGGTTGTACCACCCACAGGAGGGAGACGACAGACCACCTGCCTGGTGTGCTCGTCTCTGCGAAGGATAAAACTAAAACGGGTTGGTTAATGAAGTTGGCGGTCAGCCCAAATCACACTCCCACCCGTGCTGCGTACAGTGAGACAGGGTTGGGTTGGTGGTCAAACACCCGTCATGAGCACCCCTCCATCTGGGATCAGTGGGTTCAGGTCGCTCAGAGCAGGTGCCATTGTGTGTAGAGGGAGTGAACGAAAATGGCAGAGCCCCAGCCCACCAAGGTGCAGGGCAATTTGGAGTCAGGCTTAAGCACGGTGTCTTGCGGTTGTATCTGCTTGTGTGTGCTTTGAGGAAAGCTCCTTAGCCAGCGGTTTCCACGTGTGGCTGTGGGATGGACAGGATCTCAGGAAACCCTAAGGTCCATATGAGGTCCAGCTAACAACTTGAGATTGGAGGATCTCCTGATCTCCTCCTAGAGCAAATTATAACTGTGCCTCCTGTGCATTTATGGTAGGTCCCAAGTAGGGTGGGGTACCCATTGTCTTGAGGGTCAGCAGGTGTAAGAGAAGCATTCAGAGAGCCTTATGTGGCTCTTATGCTTATGGTTTATGGCTTATGTGCCTTATGCTTCTCCAGTTGACATACAGGTACTCTAAATGTAAGGTGAAGCATGTCTACCCCCATCACAAACCAGAACGATGCGCATCCCCTGTTGCAGGAAGAGAAATGCCTTTCACATAGTGGGCAGTAAAAACAGAGAGCGAAAGGCAGCTCAAGAGATATCTTCACAACATCAAACAACATGATTGTCTATGGGGCAGGAAACCCAGGTGGAAGCCTTAAGCAGAGGAGACCATTGTTTAAAAAAGGAAAAATACTCACATACAAAATCAAAAATACATAGGCCTGGATAATTAGCCCTGTTGGTTTTGATACTTTAGGATTCGAATTTTCTAGCTTCTCTTTCTGAAGACAAGAGTTAGAAAATGCCCAAGTAAGAGAAGAAGGGAGCTATAATTCTCTCGAGCACATAAACTCAGGCACCAGGCTTTCAGAGGAAACCACCTAAATGCATAAAATCAACCCAAACACCAGAAGACTCTCAGTAAAATCCTAGAAGCTGGCAGTATTTTAATTTTGCTACAATACTGCTAGCTGTGTATGAACATCTTTTAACTATAGTTGTTGCATGCAGTAATAATGTTAATTCAGCCACGCTTAAATAGAAGCAAATCCTCCCTTTGTTTCTCCCCTCCTCCAGCCTTACAGAGCTGGGGAGAATGAAAAAGGAAAAACGCTGATGTTTTATGCCTTGATCCAAAGGCTTATGGCACCAATAAATCAATATGTAAATATGCTAACGGGATTTCTTGATAAAAAATTCATTCTTGCCCCAGCTAGTGTGGACTCACTCAGCTGCTTTATTCATGACATTCCTGCCTGCCTGGCACTGTGAAAGCTCTTTCACTGTCAAAAAGTACAGGCTGGCCAAGGGACTCTACCTATTTTTTTAATCTTTTTTTGTAATCTCTTCTTCCCTTTCTTTTATTTTTAAACAGCTGTAGACTTTAATTATGAATGTAAGCTCGGTCCAGGCAATTCCTATTGGAAACGTGTAACGCATGTTCACGATAAGGAAGGTCAGACCTATGGTGGAGGTACCCAGGAGAAAACATTACCCCAGCAACCACACAACCGGTCACCCTGTGAACCCCACTGGGCAGTTATGACACTGACGCTGCCTGGAACATGTGTTTTACATACGTGAGCACCTTCTGCAAGGTCACACAGCAAGTTAACGGCACGATGATGAACAGAGCCCAGAAAGACCAAAGCTGTAACCAGAGGCACCCAAATGCATCTCATGGGCTACCTGCAACCCCAGAACCTTTTGTTTGGTTGGGAGACTTTAGCTGTGGCAGCGGAACAAGGCACTGCCAATGGCCACAGCACTCAGCCCACAGGTCACCCAGCAGTGCCATGGGGGCACCTGCACCAAGCCAGACCCATTTATCTCCTGGTCCTCAAAAGCAGTGTCTCACAAAGACCAAACGTTCCCTAGCTGAATTCATTATTCATCATAAATCTAAAAGCCAAATAGTTAGTAAGACCGAGTAATTAAGATAGTTTCACCGAAATGTGGCTTAAGCCAAGCTGCTAAGGAGGCAGCCAATTCATCCAGCAAAACTGCACGATACTCTACGATTCAAACCAGCACGGCAGGTGCCTCATGTTGTTATCTTCAAGTTTCTTTTCTCTGAGCAAGCAACCGAGTTCTGTTTTCTAAGAAGGGGGAGAAAGCACTGCCAGGCCCCCACACAAGGCTGGCAGAGAGGCTGCTGGGGTTGGGTTGTGCGGAGTTTGAGGAAGGGTTGCTCCTTGAAAAAACAGGCACCACTTTTAAGTTTTAAATTCTTGGAAAGCAAGAGTGCTTTACCTGTCATTCATTGCTTGAGAAGGCTCATGTGTAAGTCGTGTTACACTTAGAATAAATTCAGTGCTCTCGATGGTTTTTTTCTTACACTGCAAAGCCAATCAACAAGGCTTCAGGTATCTGCTATCTTTCACTGAAGAGCCAAAGCTGTCCCCAAATGTAGTCCTAAGGCCCTATACACACACTTATGTGTACACACACACACACACATTTAGAGCTCTGTTCGGTTTCGTTGCTTGTGGATACACGTGGTATTTAAATAAGGATAAAGATGCATTCAGACCAAAACATAGGTTTTGTTGGTCTAGCAAGTAAATGCAGAATAAACTTTTCCTCCCACTCAGCAGCCCCTGTGGCCTGCAGCCCCTAAGTCAGCCAAAGAGAGCCAGTCACATGGACCAATGCCCAGAACACTGAAACAATCCAACAGTCAATCATTTTCTGACTTTGAACATAGGAAATTGTGGGTCAATGCCAGAAACCATTGTAGATACAACAGTCCTAGGAGTAATGTGTAGGCTTCCTCATTATCTTAAATGCAGATTTTTCCCTCTAAACATTGTTGGCAAAACCTTCCCAAGAAATTTTCAATAGCAGAAAACTGTTTTAATTAACTAAAGTCTTGATTCCATTGTATAAAGTTATAACAGCAGGCTATTACATGCATGCTTTCTTCAGCAGAGGGTTGGGATTGAGCAGAGTATTGATCTATTTAGGTTAGGCCACCTTCTCATTTTGTCTTCTAATGAGACTACATCCAGCGGTACAGCTTCTCCTCTAGTTAATTATAAGCAGAAAATATCCTTGTAGATCCATCTACAGCTCACAGAACTAGCTGGGGCTGAGAGCTCAATCACGCAAACTTCAGAGCACAGCAAACCCCAAATCCAACAGTCCTTTGTCAATGCAAACCCTGCTTCTCAGGACAGGAGTCCAAAGCTATTTTATCACTACCATCTTCCTGTTTCAGACAAAAGAAAACAAAAAACAGTTGGCCGTGATCCTCTCAGCTCCATCTAAAAATGTTTCACAAGTTTTTATGAAGACATTTTAAATAGAAAAGGACTGTCTGCTACAGGAAATTTTTCTTAACCACAAGTCTTGCCAAATTTTTCCAAATTTGAATGAAAACTAGTTGTGAAATTCCAAATTCAAATGTGAAAATATTTACTATAGTGTAAATTCATTAAGTCTGCAGAAAATTATGAGCTTGGCCCAGAGCTCCTCTTCTCCGTATTCTAAGTGTTTTCTCTGGGAAGCACACTGCTGAACAACAAAAGGTTTTGCCACTGACCATGCTAATAAACAAACTAACCCTAAAATAAGCAGACGCACCCAACGTTTCTTGTTGTGTTGGTGAGCAGTTGACTTAACTGTTATTAAAACACAGTAGCAAATTCTTCAAATTACACCTGCCCTGTTTAGGAAACATCTGCTCAAAAAAAAAAATGGGAATTATCCACCTTTTTCTCTTGGCTTCCTCCCATGCCATACAGAGCAGCTGTGCAAGTGCTGGTCTCCACTACTGGAAGGCTTCACCACTCTGGGGTCTGTGTCTAGACTGCTCCCCGACCCTGCGAGGAGCTGACCTCCGGCCGGTGAGCTCAGCGGCTGGTACCAGCATTGCTACAGCACTACAAGCTCTGCACAGGATAATTGCTCCAAATTTACCTGCTTCTCTGTTCACAAACAAATGAGCAAATATTTTTAATCCAGCTAAATGACACCGACGCTTCCACCATAACAGCCAATGCAAGTTCTCCAGCTGCTTGGGCTGTACCCTGAGCTCTTACATGGCTACAATCCTATGCAGATGAACTTCTCCCACTTTTGCATGGTTTTTCAGTCTGGACACTAGGTGAGGTGGCTTTTATCTAGAGTTTCTCTTGTTTCATGAGCAGTTATCCCACTTTCCACAGTTACTGGGCAATTTTCCTCCTGCAAGGGATTCGCAGAGCTTTTGGTGGATTTTGGCACACGGAACACAAAGAATAAGAAAATGTTGCTGGAAGAAAATATCATTATCAAAAATTTCCTATTTTATAGTCTCTATAGTGCTGGGAAATCTATTTGTTGGAGGGAAAACAAGAGGTTGCCCAGATAGATATCCCATCCCTGGAAACATTCCAGGCCAGGTTGGACGGGGCTCTGAGCAACTTGTCGTAGTTGAAGAACGCCCCCCTCACTGCAGGGGGGTTGTACTAGATGGCCTGTAAAGGGTCACTTCAAACCCAAACTGTGATTCCATAAAAAGGAGAGAGGCTTAAATGTGACTGACATTGCTGACCCTGAAGACAAAGGAGAACAATGGCATCTTCTCCCAAAGAGCAGCTTCAACTTGCACCTTGTTGAGCACCTTCCTGAGATACACCGAGTGATCACAGAGGACCTCTGCCTCACCAGATTGTTCCCTGCCTCTCTCCCACTGACACGACACAGAAAACAGCCCTGATACCACCCATCTGTGGAGTTCCCCAAGCCCAGCACCCCCTCAGCTGCCTTGCACCCGCACACCGAGCATCCCACTCACCCCACCACCGAGTCGCCCAGACACAACGCCGCACTGAGACGCCAATATCGCACCCGTTACCACAGCCTGCCTTTGTTCCTCTCCCGCACCCCAGGGCACGCGGCCTGCCGGTAAAAGAGCCGTGGCTTTCTCCCAGAGCCCACGCACAGCCAGCCTCTTCTGCAGGAGAACCTAGCCGCAGGCATTTTGGGTTGCCGTAGGAACTACAAGAGCAAATAAAGTCTTCGCTTTTGGTTTTCTTAGAAGTGTTCTGTTATTCTCTTCCACTCCAACCACAGATGTAGCAGTCGTGGTACAACCAGACTGGCATACTTGTGAAAGCCTGCAGCTGCCTTTTTCATCCTGCGTAGGAAAGCAATTGCTGGGCCTGTAAGAGCTGCTTGTTCCCGCGGTGCTATAATATTGTCAAGCTGCAAGTGAATTTCTTCAGCTGGAGTTTTCACCTCTTGGCAAGCGTTGATGATTAAGCTGTTGTTTGGAGAGATTTTCATTTCTTTTCAGTGAGCAACTGCTCTGTTGAAGGGGCTCTTTAAGTTTGTATGATATATGTCACTCGCCTGCTGTATATCTTAAATGTCTCCTATTAAACCTGGAGGTGGCCACCCCACAGTCATTCTGAATATACCTGCATTGAGACGTTAAATAAAACGCAGAAGATTCAGCAAGGCACTTAAACCCTTGCTCAACTTTACACATTTTCTCAACTGCTTTTCTGAACAGGGTAATTTGCTGGATCAAGACTGAAATGTCCCAATCCTTTCAGCCTTAGAGAGAATGTCCATGCGGGCACAGGGTCAGACAGCCCGTGTTTCCAGGCAGGTGGAGACCCAGGCATGGTCAGAGACATGCATCACACCCGTCTTGGCATCTAAATATTTCAAAGCCATTTTGGCCTTAGACATGCTCCACATTTTCCATGATATCCTCTTTGGATATCTGCAAAGCCTTCCAGACGAGGAAGCATGCAAAGCCTGGCATGCAGTAACACTGCATTCCTAAAAGATCTGGGAGTTCAGCCCTTTGGCAAACAGGCCCCATGGTCCTCCAAAATCCAATTTGGATTTGGAATTTAGACCACTATGAGATTGTTGTACTGACAGCTCATCATCCCACACAGGATCCATCAGTTGTACAGATTCCTCCATTTACCGTGTGCTTTTCTCTCACAGGGGCCAGCACAGCAGACCCGCTGGGCAGGGGAAACCTGTGCTGCTTGTTCAGTGATCTCCGAGGGATTTTTCAGCTGAACTACAAGCCTGTTGATGAACACACCGGTTTATTATATCTACCTGACAAGGTCTCATTAGTAGCAAATATGTTATTCCAAAGCCTGGTGCGAGGTTTCTCTCTGGGAAAAAGGGAGATGAGAAATCCAGTCCACCTCCTGCTCAAGAGCAAGGTGCTCAGGACAGTTTGGGCATAGAGTTCTAGGCAGGGTTTTGAGGCACAGAGAAGTTTGGTTATTTTTATGCCACCAGGTTTCTGCCTGGCAGCAGGGCACAGGTAGTAGGTGATTCCATTTATACAAGAATTTTTGAAACTTTGGAAAAATGCTTAGAACTAGATGACTGTCACACAGAAGTGAAAATGATAATCTAAATGAATGAACTTTGACCTAAAAAACTCGTTTTTCTACATAATAATAAGCCTCGCTGCCACTCAAGCAAAACACAGGTAACAACATGATGGGATGGAGCAAGCTTAAAACCAGCAGGAAACATGGGTGAAATCCACACCTCTAACCAGCTGGAAGAAGGTCTACACATCAACCCATACAAGACCTCAGAAGAGGTATAAATGGGACGTGGGCATTGCAGAGGCCACGTGCAGGCTCTCGCTGTTGGGATGGGTTTCACACGTGGTGAGGCTGCAGTCAGAACTTCCAACATGGTTTCGTGCTCAGGTTGATAGTTTGGCTTTTCTTGCCCCAGTTTGGTCATCCGAAGTTGGTCCCTGCCTTCTGCTGACTTCCAGCCCCAGTTCTGCACAAGCACCCATCCACAAGTCCAGGCTTTTCCCCTCTTCTCCCACAGCTATTTGCTATTGCAGTGATCCTGTACTCAAAACTGCTGCCAGGCTCTTGGCTGCCTGCTCCTAATCCTGCCATCGCTGCTTGACTTTCCTGAAGTGATTGGTGATACCAAAACACAGGAAAACAACACTATCCCCACAGCAGCAGCGACAGACTGGGAATTACCTATCACTTTTGTGTGCACACGTAGGATGGCTGATTCTTAGTAGCAGATTAAAGTCATCCTAACTCAATACTGAATGCAATTTAATGCTAACACCATCCAGCATTTTCTCTTCTTTATGAAACTGCAGGGAGAAAGAGAGCACAGTTACATCCGTGCAGCACCTTAGCATGGCACAGGAGCTCAGCCCCCATCTCCATCGTGAGTGCACGACGCCAGTGCATTACACATGCACTGCTGGCTCCGTAACGCAGAGCCTGGTCCCAGGCATCTCCCTTGGCACTCAGTGCATTTCCAAGAGCAAACACACAGTGACAAGAAAAGTTCAGCACTGGTGAACGCCAGGTCCCAGGGGTAATCTGTCTCCCAGACAGAACTATGCGAAATTTTGCACGATATAACCCAGCTGTTAGGCAGATGCTGTGTGCTCTTGGGTCTGAAATCCCTAAAACCCCTGAAAAGTCAGAACAGGCTCCTTGCTACAGACAAGACTGTGGTGGCCCATTTCTTCACACCCCTCTAAGCATTATTGATTTTTTTTCTTCTGTTTGCTTCTCACTTCTCGTAGCGTACTGCATTATTAGATCTCCAACAGAGCTACATCCACCTCTTTGAAGACCCAGGTAGATCTTGAGGCCCTGGCAACCCGCTGTGTTCCCAGAGAGCATTTCAGCTCATGCAACACAATATCAGAAAGCTTAAGTGAAGGCAAGTCACCCTTTGTCGTGATCGTGCTGCTCTGTGCAGCCACTAAGGCCAAGCGTGGCATCAGTCCCCTGGTCTGTTCTGTGGGTGCTGCTCTCTTCCAGCCCTGGGTCCTGGCAGCCCACGTTCAGCTGAAGCGAAGCTTGCCCCTTAGGCACAACAGAGAATCCAGCGTAAAAGAAAAACCATATCAGAAATGTGTTGTGTGATTGAGAATGGCAAAACAAAACCTTTCTTTGTCCTTACTCTTCCTGTTAACATAATGTAAGGAAAGCACTTCAGCCAATTTTCCCCCTTTTCCTGTCTCCTTGCATGTTGCTGGCTAAATAGTTTTGTTCCTCAACATGCTAATACAAGGAACAAGGAGAGCTGATACACACACACGCACAAAGAGTGAGCATAGGAGACTGAACCCATCACAAACCCCCTCAGCTCCTGACACTGCAGGCTGCCAGCCCCAGGACACACAAATACCACTGTAAACAAAATGTCATTTATTCTCATCCCTCTCAGTATCTGGCAATTATGGATTTGTGCTTTAGTAGACAGGCTTCAGGTCACTTCTAACAGACAGCAAACAACGGTACATTAGGTGTATTAGGAGAGAAGAGCAATTTCAAAGTCACCCTTCACGGAGTCCCACAGCCTTTGCTCTTGCACTTACTGCTGTACCAAAGTAGGTGTGACAGTCACACATTAGGAAAGCCAAGTGCATAACCTCACAGGAAACCACAATCAGGAGAAAGGGGCCAGCAAAAAGCCACTTAAGTCACCTTTAAGCCTTTACTGGCAGATTTAAGAGGTGCCTGAAAGTGTGGGGACTCTTGAGCCCAGGAGAAATCTCATAAGCAGGCAGCGAGCCAAGAGGAACCTTAATCCAAGTCTCCGAGATGCAGGGATGCTGCTTCATGTTATTTATTTCCCTCCTGCTTTCTGTTGTTTATTCACCTGCACCCTTCCTCCACCTTCCTGGAGGGTTTTACACAGGAAACCATTTCATCATGCAGGCAGCCAGTGCTAGTTACATCCAAACTCCTCCTGAGGAACATCACCTTTGATTCCTCAACTCATAGTTGTGACTGATGAAGACCGAGTGTCGGCAGTTTGATCTTTATAGATAAATGTCCCCAGAAAGGCATAGGTGAACTCTCCAAACAACTGGGTCAAACAGATTCTCTTCTTCCCCTACAAGCTCCAACACATCAACCATCCCACCAACAAAACCATCTCTGGATTGGGCTGGAAATGGAACAATAATTATATCCCAACCCTCCATTTCTGTATCTTCATGGGAATCAAGAAATTCAAAGACATAAAGGGGAATGGAAAATATCAAGTGAATCATAAGCTGTTCTAAATTCAGTGAGGGTAAAGTTCTAGTTGGGATCCAATTTAGGGAAGACTTACATTTTATTTGAACTATTCATTCCTACTTACAAGAATATTAAGTTAGGCCCAGTCCACAGTCTTTAAATACCCACTGGACACTAATATTTGACAGTAGAAAATAGAAGAAACATGAAAACCTCTTGCCATTAAGATCAAAAGAGAGTGAATGTACACTTTGACATTTCTCCTTTCCTGCAAGGAGTCCCTATTTTGCAAAGCAAATTCCACCATGTAGCTTTGAACTCCTGTAGAGAAAAGATAAAAGGTGAAAACCCAGCTCTTTGAAAGTCAACATCAAGACTTCTGCCAACTTCAGATGAATCAGGTTTGACCCATGATTTTCTGCAGGAGAAGTGGGGCCACAAAACACACTCCTCAGCAACTTGGAAGCTCATCATGCACCTCCACTGCAAAGGCATGAGTACACCTCATGGAGGGGTATAGACCAGCTAGCTCGAACAGTGTTAGCTGTGTAACCTCTACAGCAAGGAGCTCAAAAACCTTCCTAATCCACCGAGTCCAGAATGGAAGGCATTGAGCTCCAGGCTAACCACAGCTACAGTGCTAGGTCTACCCTAGCTGTCTTCTCTGGCTACAGGCTCTGTAACGAAAGCTTCTACTTAGCACAATAAAAGAACTGTTTTAATTGGGGAATTCATGGGCAGGCACAAGACTTTTCAGGCTTTTCCCACTTTGGAAAACAGGGTGAGCTTCCCATGAGAGTCAAGATCAAAGGCAGGAGAGTGTTTCACAATGGACAAGAAAGTTTTTGTGTAGGAAAAACTGAGAATTATTGCTACAGAAGAGGAAAACAGGAGTTATACTATTGCCTCTTTAAAAAGTTTTAAACCTCCAAACTGCCTATATTAGCAATATCCAATAGATTAATCACTGTCATTCACAAACACTACGCCTTTAAACAGGATAATCTAAAATACCATTGTTTAATTTGAAAACTAGATCTGGAGGAAGATCAGGACTTAGATCCCTGGGCAGCACAGTTTCTCTTGCTGAGCATCTGCATTATTTCCTACCACCTCTGTATTTGTCCCCAACACTCAGCCTCAGTTTTCCTTACTCGGACTCTACACCTTAGTTTGCCAAGAACTCGGAGGGAATCACTGGAAACGTTCCCCTCCCTCAGCAGTGTTAACAATCTCAATCTCCAGCAGCCACTGGTTATTGTCAGACATCTATGCTTAAAGCACGATAACAAGTGTGGCATGGTCATACTTAGCTCACAGTGAGCTGGTGCTCTAGGTAGGTTTTTCCCAAATTTCATGGTCCAGAAGATGCTCTCCCCATACTTCAGGGATCTCTCATCTGTCTGCACTGGATTAGGCTGAAGAACTGTGACACTAGGTCCTCCCACACCAAGGAAAACTGTTTAGTTACTCCATTTTAACGCATTCCTGGATCACGTTGAAAACAGTTTAGTTACTCCATTTTAACGCATTCCTGGATCGCGTTGAAGCCTTGAATTAGCAGGAGATAAGTGCACTCCCTTTGCTGGAGAAAAGGTGCTTCCCTGTCCTCAGGACACAGTAACTTTCCTAAATCACCTGTTGCTCCTTGGGCCTTTTTGAGTAGAAGCAGGCCACAGCTGACAAATCTGCAGCTCACAGAAGCATTTGTTAGGAGCAATTGCCCTGATGCTATTGTGCTGCTGATTCAGGAAGGAGTTTTCCCCAGCTTATTCTTAAAGCATTTCACCCGACTGATGATTCAGTCTTTTTGCTTCAAGCATAAATCACCTTCCAGATAAAGTCTTGCTAGGAAGCTTTCATTGGTCCTAATTAAAGTGAAACTCTGTGAAGGGATAAACAATGGATCAGCAAGGAAAAACTGGGCTGAGATTTGTGAACTTGCATTCTCCCTGCCCTCCTAATTCCTCAATTTTTCACAGGAGGAGGAGTGAATATTTGCAAGGTAGATTACTTACTGCAAAGCTGAGCCTTTGATACTATTTTTCTCTAAATCTGTAGGCAGGCTGCATCTGGACCACATAGAAAGTCATCTCAGTCCTTTGGCAATGACAAAATAACCCTTCACAACAAGGCTCTTGCTTTGGAAAGACATGAGCCAAACCATCAAACTCAAGTCCAAGCTCCCTCTTTCCTGAACATCAGTTTATACCAAACCCTTCAGCTTGCCTGATGCCACCACAGACCGACTTTTCAGTCTCAAAGCTGCTTTCAGGACAGATCCAACTCTCTCCCTACGTTAAATTAATGCCCAACTGGTAAAGTACATCTCACCCTGTGACCGATCCCAGCCATCACCACTGCAAAGAAAAGAACAAACTCTTCTGAGCACCCCACAGCTAAGGTGGTAGCAGGAAAAGAGGAGCAATAACAAAGCCTTGTTGATGCAGGGCAACAAATCCATCAATCCATCACCATTTTCCAGAAGGAAATGAATGACCCATTAAGGAAACAGTCTGTAACCTCAACTTCCCTGTAATGGGTCTTGGTCCTAGACTGCCTGGCATCAAAGGGATTTCAGCCCTACAAATGGATCCCATGTGAGGCTCTCTGCTTCAACAGCAGGAAGAGAGAGGGTTTGCACAAGCGAGGCAACAAACCCATCCCAACCAAACCCAACATGTGGCAGCGGGCACACAAAGGGAGGGGTGAAGGAAGGGCTCTGTTAAACCTGAGGAACAGCAGCCTTCCGTGCTTTCTAGTTAGTTAGTGGGAGAAAAAGCACCAGCCTTTTTTCTTACTAATGCATAATCACAGCTTCCATAGACCGCACCTTGCCTCTCGGGGTCCCACAGCCTTTTGCTAATCTTAATTAAGCAACACATTGAAAGTAGGTTCATAGCTCAGCTCTGATGACTATCCTGCATCAGCGGAATGCTGGTTTCCTTGAGGAGACCAGAGGCTGGGGCTAGCAGGGAAACTAGCCTCACCATTGCAAAATTTTCCTGGCCAAAAACATTATCCCCAGCAGTGGAGAACTCAAGTGGTGAATCAAAGCTCCTGGAACAAGTGACAAACAAGTAATAACCTCTGACACTGTTGTCTGAGCCTAAATATGCTCGCTTACCTCCCAACCTCCACAAACCAAGGAGAGGGACCCTCACACACGCTCGTTTACCCCGCCATTCAAGTTCTGGATGCAAGAGGCAACATCCTCCAGCTTCTTCCCATATCAACCCACTATGGGTCCGGTAGGGCCCCAGCTGATTCAGGCAGCATTAAGGTGCGGCTGCTGGACTGACTGGTGCTGGAAGCATGGACTGGCTGCATTGCTCTTACCTTTGCACAGTCTGACAACCGCATGCACAAACACACACCATACTGCGTTGTCAGTCATTGCTGCAGTGTGGTTTGGGCTTTTGTTTCCTTTTTAAATTTGGTGAACTTAGAGTGGGCACAGAAGAAACCAAGACGAAAGCTAGGCGGCCAGAAAACAGCGGATGACTGAAGCTGTGAAAAAGTTAAGGGCTGCACAATAGTGGATCTTCTCCACCCACATCTTTTCTCAACTATCAACCTGCAAAAGCACAGCCAGCTCCTCAGCAAGCAGAGCAGCACAAGGAGGGGGTGACACAACGTGCAGGGCAGGGCCAAGGGAGAGCGGGCAGAGGTGGCTGCTGGCGCTAGTTACATGAACACCGTCTGCCCGGTGATCCTGTAGCACGACACGCTCCACTCACCCTCCACCCAACAAGCAGACTGTTCAGAGGCCCTCATATCTGTCAGAGATATGAACCCACCAAGCATTAAAACCTAACCTGGGGTCTCAGAAAAGGCTTGACATTATACAACAAATACCCAACTGCAACTCATTCAGGCATCTCTTTCCAATTAGATTAATGGGTATCTAGAATGCTACTATAATGGTTTCCAAAGCAACCTCCAAAATCAATACCCCAATAGTAAGGTTCTGGGTTTTGCATGTGGTACAAAGGCAGTTTTGGGAGAAGATGATCTAATACACCACATATTGATTAATCAATTCCAGCCGGGACGCTAATGGGCTTTTCTTAAAACAGTTGGCACTAGAAGGAAGGAGCAGGATTGCTGAAAACAGGTTGTGTGATGAAGTTTCAGGGTGAGGGGAGGGCATGCAGTGGGGAAATAGGCCCTTCTAGAGATTACTTTAAGTGGGCAGAGACTGGGAAGAAATGGAGGAACTGAGCAATGAATGAAGAAGGCAATAAATCAGATTTATTGGCTTCAAACACAGCAGAATTGTACCTTGCAATTTACTGTAGTTGATATTAATAATACTTTCCTGTTGCTACAGAAACCCTCACAGGAAGGTCTGTGAAAGAGCTTAGCAGGGGTCTAGAGTCTGTAATGAAGTAGACTGAACACTTTGTAGTCCTACTGGCCAGTGAAATGGTCTGGAGGCATTATTAATGTCTACCTTAGTTATTTTTCCACATTGGCACTTCTGGCTAAGACAGCGTGGGATAATTCAGATCATCCATGCATGGCTGTCAGATTGTCCTTCCTCCTACAGTCAATGGAAAGAAGCAGCCAGTGTAGCCATACGCTGCTAATCATCACCACTCACTCTCTCCTTCCTGTCCCTGTACTTGATAAAGTCCTTTATTACCACAGAAAATGGAAGTATAAAACAGCTGGACCATCCTCCATCACTTTACACCAACTGTAGAAACATGTGAAGATTTAAGCAAATCACAAAGCTGAGGAGAACAGGTCTGCAACAGATACACAGGTCCCTTACAGCTCCCGAAGAGCAGCTGTCACACTTGGCAAGGAAATATGATACAGATGATGGAAACCAGCTCTATTCCCAGCCTGTTAGCAAGGGTTAGGTGCTTGCCTCTCAAGACAGGACACCTCAAAAGGATAAGTATACATTACAGACACAAACAAGAGTGTTACACTGCCTGAAAGACAGCAGAGTCATTCAGTTGTTGCTAATTGGGTGAGGGTACCCTATTCTTTGTAAAATTCTAAGTAGTAAAACTGACCAAGAGGTTTTGACCTTGAGTGGCTGTGACAGTCATGGTCCTGGCTGTCAGGAGGCACAGCCAACCTAGCAAAGAAATTCAGCCTAGTGGATCTTCTCTGCAGCCAACAGAGCCACGCCAGGTGTAAAGGCGACTGATAGGGCTTTGTAAAATTCTATTGGAGTTGCCAAAACTAGTACCGGTGCTAAAATCCAGCTGATGCTGTTCATTGATGTAGGTTACAAGTTTGATCACAAAGGCTAGACCCAGTCAAGAGAGGAAACCTCTAGGTACCAAATATTAACAAGTCACTGCTTTTGCCACCCTATATTGTGCAATTTGGTAACTGATTTTCTATGGGACATCATGAGAACATGCTCCTACTCACCCACCCATCCTACAGCAGAGCACACCAGCAACTTGGAGCAACACACACCAATCCTTACACATGGCAGCACCACACTGACACAAGTCATCATGTTGCAGGTAGGCAAGTCTGCAGCCTCAAACCACCACAGGCCACAACAGTGGTTCAAAGGCTCTTGCAGGACCTGCAGAACAACCCTCGAGAAAGTAAAAACAATTCTCCTAAAAAGCAGCGTAAGGTGCTAATCAACAGGGGGAAAACACACAAACCAAATTATTTTTTTTTTCCAGAACAATATTTTCCAAACTAACATAGTGCATTACAGCACCCAAGAGTCCTACAGCCCCGTCAGCGAACTCACATTGTAGAGGATGTCTGTCCATCCCTCCATGGTGATGCACTGGAAGACGGTGAGCACAGCAAAGAGGATATTGTCAAAGTTAGTGATCCCGTAGTTGGGTCCTTGCCAGTACTCCCTGCAGGTTGTCCCACTCTCACACTGCCTGGCAGGAGGCTCCTCTCCGCAAGGAAAATCTCCCACCTCATCACCTGCAGAGAAGAACAGCAGGGAGAAAAGTTACCGACTGAAGCCAGCCGAGCGGCTGGTGCTGCTGCATCCTCCTCGCACTGCTGCATGAATGTAGTTTACATTTCAGGCTTCTTTGTGCCACTATGGGCATGTGAAAGACATTATGCCCATGTAGTCATCTATATCCTGCTGTTACAAGGGACTGCTTAGTGGCAGGGTGGAGCAGAGCCATCCCTGAAATACCCATTATTTATAGTATTTCCCAGTGTTCAGCCATGTCCTACATGAGAAACGCTACAAAAAAAAAACCCAGTGTGGTGAAAGCGAGGGCTTGGGAATGGTGCATACTTCAAACACCGTGATCCAACGATACACCCTGTACAGCATAGCCAAGCGCTCAATACTGGCACTACAACATGGCCCCAGAACTGCCCAGATACAGCTGTTAGACCACAGCTGCATGAGGAGCCCCTGGCTTCGTCACAAGGCAGTGCCACCGCAGCAGCCTGCGAGGCGGACCGAGAGCTCCAGCCCCTCTGCAAGCTTTATGCTTCTGCTCAGAAGGGCAACGCTGTGGAGCGCAGGTACGTGTGGCCGGGCAGCAGCCCACCGTCAAGCCGGTCTGCAGCAGGGATGGGGTTTCTCTGCGGAGTTTCATCTCACACCCAGAGAAGGCAAAGGAGGAAGAATCCGTCATGGTTAAGGGCCACAAGGGATGGCCAGGAGGGTGGCCAACATCTTCCAGCGTCAACTGTGAAGTCTGAAGCATTGCAGCCCTCCAGAGATGTTGCAAGCACCAACAGAGAGCAGTTTGGAAAACTAAAGTGCTGCATTTTCAAAGTAAATACATATACTAAGTAATATTCCTATTTACAGAGAGATGCAATTTGGGACATATTAAAGGGTTTTAAAAGTGACACGTTACGGTAATGGAGCAGCAAACTGCACAAAATCAAATTCACCAGGGGGAAAACAAGATCAGCACTAACAATAATTAGGAATAATCATTCCATAGAGCAAAGCCTGCAGGAGGAAAACAGGATTGTCACTGCGGCTCCAGGATACACACACACACACACACGTATATATGCATGTGTGTGAGAGACATTTTCCTGTTGACCCAACGCCCTAATGCAGGGCATCTCTCTCCAGCTCCCATATGGGTCACCACAGGCTTTCACAAGGCCTTAGTGAGACAAACCTGCAAAAAGAAAATACCAAATCTGGCTCTCGCAGACCCTTTGTGACTGTGCCTTAAAGGGCAAATGTGCCTTTTATCTCTGTTTGGCCTTTTGTTGCCAGGTAATGCTCCAAAAATGCAATCCTCGTCTACTATGATGGATTGTGGGGGTTTTTCTCCTTTTTTTAAAAAAAGAGAGACCAGAACTGGTCCCTACTCCCATGGCTGGGGAAAACAGAGAAAAGGGGAATCTCAAGGAAATATGGGAAACAAATGTGGTACCCTCCCCTCCTGGCCCAGCTTCGGGGTGCTCGGGCTGGGTCAGCTGCGGAAGGTGGCTGCTTAAAAATAATCCTGTGTCAGCAGAACGGGACAGCGTGGAGGATGCAGGGAGAGGAAAACAAGTCAGGCATCCCACGGAGCACGCGTTGCCACTAATTTTTGCCCATTTTCCTTAAAGTAGAGAAATCAGAACAGTC
Organism: Phaethon lepturus; assembly: GCF_000687285.1. Taxonomy (NCBI): domain Eukaryota; kingdom Metazoa; phylum Chordata; class Aves; order Phaethontiformes; family Phaethontidae; genus Phaethon; species Phaethon lepturus. The sequence goes on along the minus strand of NW_010561849.1, from coordinate 483 downwards.
TGCCAGGCTGAGTGGCAAAGGCCTTGAATAACTTTTTTGCCATATTTTGGTCCCCAGCACGCCTCGTTGTTGCAGTTTATCACGGACCTACCCAGGGCTACCGGCTTAGCAGGGCTGTAGCAATATTTGCTGTTGACATCTCTACTCCGTTCCCTCCACAATGCACTGAAGTAACAGCTGGTACCTCCCACGTGGATCCCGATCCCAGGAAAAATCCCAGGAGTTTGCTTACTTTGGGGATTTGGAACAGAAACACGTGAGCAACTCCTCGTCCTCCTCCAACTTGCCACCCTCTGGCAGGGGCGTCTCTTTACTGAGGTTCACACTCCCACGCTCGAGCCGGCCGCTGGAGCCCGCGGTATCAGACCTGGGCTGGTTAATGCACCTCCCCGGAGACGGCGAGCACTTAGGCTTTAAAAGGCTCAGCTGATGGCTTTGCGGGACGCTCTGCTGCGCCGCTCGCGAGGGACCGCAGCGCCAGGA
>NW_010561848.1:17617-22993 GCF_000687285.1 Phaethon lepturus | reverse complement strand
AAGCGGAAGGAGATCTACAAATACGAGGCGCCATGGACCGTGTACGCCATGAACTGGAGCGTCCGGCCGGACAAGCGGTTCCGTTTGGCGCTGGGAAGCTTCGTGGAGGAGTATAACAACAAGGTGGGGACCGAGTCCGGCTCTACCGGCATCGGGCGGCGGGGCGAGGGCAGAGTGAGGGGGAGGAGGGGGCTAGCCGTTTTCATCCCAGTGGTTCAAGCGCTCCACAGCCGCGGGCAGGGCCCCCGCTGTTCGCTGTTGGTGTGGCTAGAGGGAGCCTTCCTGCCTTGCCCTCGGCACTGAGAGCTGTGTAGAGCCTTCAGGTGTTCCCCCGAAGTGCAAGGTGCTGGCCTAGATTCAGGCTGATTTTCTTCCTGAGTCCTCAGCCGTTGGGAGGTTGAGGGATTGGGTCCGACGTGAGCCATGGGTGCTGCTGCTGGCTGCTCCTCAGCCAGGAAGGTCCCCTACCTTGACCATAGCCGGCTTTTTTTCAATATGAAGTTTGCGGCCAGGACTAAAGTTTGCGCTTATATAGGCAGTCTTGAGACTGTGTTAGAAATGTGCCATTCTGTGGAAGACTTTCGTGTGATAACTTTTTTCATAAGTATATAAACCACTTTCACTGAATCCTCAGTAGCTTTACTTGTCTTTGAGAACAAGGGTGTAATGAAGCATGAGATTACATCTTCAGCATTTCTCTGCCAGATATAAGCAGAGAAGCTTACACTGGTAGTAGAGACTGTGTTGACCTGTCCACACACTTGGAATTCATACATATAAAAGAGAGATGAGGGCATGGACATAGATATGTCCATAATTTGTGTGAAACTAAAGATTTTGCACATAGAGCTTTGTGTGTTCATAGCATGTGTGCTTTGTAGCTTTGTCGAGCTGTTTAATGGGCATTGCAGAAAATAATGTCAGAAAGTTGGTTTTGGGGATTGGATTTTGTGCAAGGATGTAATGCGAGGGGGTGGCAGTAAGGCAGGGATGACATCTCTTACAGTAGTTAAATTACTGTACTTGCAGAAGCCCTAGACGTGATATTTCTGCTGAGCGCTTTGTAGTTCAGCCAGTGTGAGTTGGCTACGTATGAGTTGTCTCCTTATGCTGTGAGCACTGTTGTGGTTCTAGGAGTACTGTCGGGGAAAGGCAGGTCCTTGAGCTTTAAAACTTTCAATGTGTTTAAAGACCAACCTGAAAATGTTGTTGTAGTGTGTACTCTGAGAAGCTAAAACAACAGACTTGCAGTTTTTTGTTTAGAAGTGTTGAAGTTGGTTAATAAGGGGGTATACTTTTATGTTGCCTCTATCTCCTTAAATTTGGACCATTCCCTGAGGTTGCTCTTGATTACAGTGTGATCAGGTCTGCTTTTCAGTTCAGGCTTCAAGTGTAAACCAGTCGACCTAACCACTCTCTTCTCTACCCTTTACACTCACAGCTGTTGCAGACAGAAATCATGTGGGACTATGTGAATTACTTGTCTGTAAATATTCCCCAGGGCTTCTCCTGACTTCACGAGTAACAACTCTGTTGACTTCAGTCCACATAAGCACCACATGCTATGAGATCAATGTGGTGTAAAGAGCTGGAATCTTAATTGTATAAGAATAAGATGCCAATTTGGATGCTGCTGCTATAGAAATAAAAAAGATTTATAATTAAAAATTAAACTTGTACAATAAATGCAGTGAAACATAACCTTCACTTTACTGAGAGGTTTTGCTGTCTGATACTTCAAAGAGCACTGGGTCTTTTTGTGGTTTTCATGTTTGGTGTTTTTTGTAGTGCTTTCAGTACAGCATTCCACTGTAGGAAGACAGTTAACAGAGAGCTGTCTTGGGTAATTGCAAGTGTTGTTACTGCTTGGAGTATTGATGTTGTCCCCTTTACTTCAGGGACCAGAACAAGCTTGGGCATGCTGCTTCATCTGCACTGTCTTTATGGTGTCTTACTGTGACTTTCACAGCTTTGCTAAATCTTTTAGAGGATATTAAAACATTCAGGGAATAGCTTCCATGCTCCAACTTGGGAACTCTTGGACAGATACTGTATGCTTGTGCTAGGTGCACACTCGTTGTAAACTGTCAGCTCCAGCTTCTGTCCATGTAAATGGTATAACTAAAGGAACAAACGGAAAGAACTGAAGTTGCCCTGTTTAAGTAGTCCATAACATTTTGCTGCAAAGGGTCTGGAGCAGTTGGTTTTATAACCTGACTTCAAGGGTAAGCAGAAATTTAAGATTTTTACAGGGCATGTGTGAAAACTTTGTCCTCCTGCATAATATGCCCTTCACAGTTGAGATGTTTTATATTGCCAGCTTCTGACATCAAAATACACTTACAGGTACAGTTAACACTAATTAAAAGGGTAATGAAAACTCATTTCATTTCAACTCTCTCTTTGCACTCATAATCTTTAGAGGTTTCTGACAAGCTCCAAACAACATTTCTGTTCCTGATGTTGCAATGGTTTGTTCCAAATAATTGGCTTTCTTCCTTACCCTTAATATACTAAAGAAAATAGTCTGGAATAGCAATTCTGCCTTGCTTAAAATCTAACTAAATAAGTGAATATACCTTTTCCTTATTACTCTTCTGTTTGAAAGTGAAAGAAAGAGGAGAGATTCTTACCTCATTTGTCTCTGAGTTTCTATTTCTGTAGTAATTACCAGAGCTTGAAGTACTTATGGGTTACATGTATAAAACAGCTGTTTACACCTGTTTTATGGGGAAATCAAATCTATTGATTGCCAAACCCTAATTTACTGCTATCCCCAATTCCCAGACTCTTCTAACCTCTGTCAACCCCCACACTAACAAGCTGTGTAGCATACCAGAAAGGTAGTTGCCAAGCACTGTTTGAACCCCAAAGGGCTTTTGTTTCAGCTTGTACACGTTTGCTGATCTGGTACACTGGTACAAAAAAGATGACTTGCTCCTGTTGGAAGTTCTAAAATTATTTGGGGTAGTGTTTCCTGAGCTCCTTGGGTTAGGAAACAGCTATCAGCATTTATAATGTCTCATGGATCACTGGCGCAATGGGAGGGAATGGAGGTGTTCATAAATCTCACTTGTTAACGCTGTTCTGCAGGCTTCTGACTATGGCTTCATGGATCAAGAACGATCTGTGGAAAACATCAGGACAAGCTGATTTTGGGATCTATCTGCAAGATAAAACTGGAGTCCAGTTTAGAAAACAGTAGAGGGTGGTCCTGTACACTGCTCATTCCCATCACTGGAACAGACTGACAGGTTATGGCCATGTGCTTCCCACGTTGCCACCTTCTCCTGAACAGTGCCTTGAACCGGAGAGTGTTCAGGGTGGTTGTGTTACCAGAGGGTAATTTTTTTCTGTAACATTTTGAGTTGCAAGAAAAAATTGATTGCATATTGAAGATTAATTGGTGCAGTGAGATCTTTCTGATTGTACATGGGCCTAAAATAATTATGAAATGTCGTTCTTAGTAGTTACTAATTAGATTAAAGGGATATAGTTTAAAAAAAAAATACTGTGAATTTACGTCACTGTTCCTCAAACCATGCAAGAAAAAGACGTCAGCTGTTACCAAATTCTACATTGCTTAATTCTGTGTCTGATTCTTTTGGATCATGTTGAAGAGAGATGTAATTTTTTTTAGAAGTTAAGGAATGCTGACTAAAGGCACTTCTTTACTCAGATGCACTGTTGCAATTAAGCATAGTTGATAAAGGCTTGGTTTATGACAGGAAAATCCACATACAATTTTAGCATATCTTGATGTATCAGAGAAACAAATAATTATTTGCATTCCTACCTACTGTCATAGCATAATTGCAAAACTAATGGCGATCAAACACACTGGTCCTCATTTTCCCACTGGAATGAGTTACAGGTAGATGTAGGATGGTTCAAATTGTATCCAGACTGACAGTTACTTTCCTGTTAGCATCTCCTCAGTCTTGTCTGGGCTGGACTTCAGGCACTCCTTTGTGCAGTGGCTGGCAGCAGCAAATCTTGCCTCACTTGCAGGAGGGAGAGAGAGGGCAATGAGAATAATTCCATCATTCCATCTTCCATATTCCATCTCCTCATGTTCAGCCTGCACAAGAGGATGAATAGAGGGATTCTGTAATCGCTGTATGTGATCAAGTCCAAAGAGAAGAGTCATACCTTTGAATATGCTGAGCTAGGAAAGAATAGGGCTTCTCAAGCAGTATTTTCTGCTTGTGTCTCTGGGCAGACCAATGCCTCCTGCTCGGAGTTAATCACAGGCTGCTGCCAGGTCTGACAGTCAGTGTCAGGCACCTGGTCTTCAGCAGTTGCCAGGAGCTGTAGTGCTGCTAATGCAATTTTTGTCCTCTCACCTGGCCTGCACCTAAAAATGTCAAAGATCACAAAGATACTGGGTTGCTACCCAGTCATTGCTCTTTCTTCAGATCTGAGGAGGAGTTAAACATGAATACACAGTGGAGGAATGTATACATTCACACTAATGAAAGTGGGTGCTTTTGCTGTTTGAGATTTGCTTCTGGTTATGAATATGTTGACTGCTTTGTGTAGGCTTAATATGCTCATACTGAGCTGAAAACAGCATCAGCAAAGGAGAAGAAATGATTAGAGGTCATTTATCTTCTGATCCTGACCTTGCCACAAGATTTTCTATCACCAAGGACAATTTGCTTTCTTTGTAAAATCCGCTTAGTATTTCTGATCCCCAAAGGGGTTAGAAAGCTATTTGTCAGTCCCTTCAGAATCCTGGGAGATTCTCAACTGATTCATACTAGAGTGTGAAGTACGATGAGTAGCTGTAATAAAGAGAGTGCAAGGCACACAAATACACAGTTTTTTAGAATCATGCTTGCATATGTCTTTTAGGGTTTGTTATGGGGTGAAAAGGATTGATCTTCTTATTGTAGAAGGGGGCAAGGTTTGTATTTATTAAGAGCATCTCTAAATGGGCTCATAACTGCTAATGTTACAGTTGTAAGATCCACTGAAGCATTTGTTGGTTTTCTGTTATGTGGAAAAAAATATGGTAGATTTCCAACCTAGTTTAAATGTGTAGTTTATTAACCAAATTGCTTACCCCAGAATATTTAGGATTTTTCCAGTTAAACATATTAGAAAAAGTCCATTAAGTCACTGTTTCCAGGAGGAAGCTGCTGTGTGGAAAGTACTAGGAAGTTCCTACCGTGAGCAGCTTACAAACTAATTGTAGTGAGTTGTCCCCATAATGTTTGTGTTTGAACAGCATTTAACACAGTGTTTAGGTGTTGTAGTCACTGCTAGGTTAAATGTAACCTCCCAGCACCACGTTGTTCTCTGAATGCAGAAGAGAAGCCCCACGCAGCTACTTGCTCACTGCCCCACAGTGGGATGGGGGAGAGAATCGGA
>NW_010561848.1:0-17589 GCF_000687285.1 Phaethon lepturus | reverse complement strand
CGGAAGAGTAAAAGTGAGAAAGCTCATGGGTTGAGATGAAGACAGTTTAATAGGTAAAGCAAAAGCCGCGCACGCAAGCGAAGCAAACCAAGGAATTCATTCACTACTCCCCATCGGCAGATGTTCAGCCATCTCCAGGAAAGCTGGGCTCTATCACGCGTGATGGTTACTTGGGAAGACAGGCGCCATAACACTGAACATCCTCCCCCTTCCTTCTTCGTCCCCCAGCTTTATATGCTGAGCGTGACATCATACGGTATGGGATGTATTTTTGGCCAGCCGGGGTCATCTGTGCCAGCTGTGTCCCCTCCCAACTTCCCGTGTACCCCCTACCTTCTCGCTGGCAGGCCAGCATGGGAAGCTGGATAGTCCTTGACTGCTTAGCAACAACTGAAAACATCAGCATGTTATCAACATTTTTTTCATCCTAAATCCAAAACATAGTCTCATACTAGCTTCTATGGAGAGCTGAAACCATGACAGAACACCTTTTGACATGTCAATATTTTTCTAATAACATAATGTCTGGGACTTCAAGCATTACTTCAGGTGTTGTCATGACCAAGTTATGTGGAGATGGTTTCTTGTTTGTTCTGTCTTGCATCACTCACAAGTGGGCAAGTTAGCCCTTCCCACGGTCACATTACTGGGCAAAAAACCAATTTGGAATTCAATTACCTAGAACCTTTCAGCAGGCATACTTTCTTGGTCTTTTCACACAAAATATTTGAATAATTATGTAAATATTTTAGCTTCCCAATTTTTTTAAGTTTTAATTCTATTTTACTTTCTGACTCTGTGATATGATTAATCTGTATCTTAATTTTGTGCAGTTGTGACAACGTTTTAGTTAATGTGATGCTGAAAACGGCTTGATAACTAGTGGACGTGATCTGTCACAATCTGCAGGGTTATGGCCAAGAACCTCGTGATATGGGCTTTAATTGTGGGTGGTTGTCGTGCAAGCCACAGCTTGTCCTGCTCTCTGAAGACAACATTGTTGTAGTTAAAGATGATTTGGAATAATGGTTGTGCAGTTTAAGTCTGTGGTTTAAACTAGGCTTTGCAGTGTGGAAAAGAGAAGGGTGGTCTTTAATCCTTTAGGATTGCATTTCGATTTATTTGAGGTCATCTCTTCAAAGTAAAGCACTGCGGTGATTATGTATACTTCACTTTGCTTACATGCCCCAGCTAGGAGGCAAAGCTTTAATGATTTCTCATTCCATTGACATGATGGTCCTTTTTTATCGTCCTTGAGGTTACAGAAAGTGTCCTTCTGAAATACACTTAGTCTTAATGCTGTAATTATAAATGACTATTTTGATAAAATGCTTTCTTTTAAATATGGCGTCTTACAGGTGCAGCTTGTTGGTTTGGATGAAGAGAGCTCAGAATTCATTTGCAGGAACACCTTTGATCACCCCTACCCTACTACAAAGCTTATGTGGATCCCAGACACCAAGGGAGTATATCCAGACCTGCTGGCAACCAGTGGTGACTATCTGCGTGTGTGGAGAGTGAGTAAATCCTCTCTAGAAAAAGATAAACCGTGATATTAATTGTGTTGCATATTGATTTCATTTTCACTCGAGACCAGATTTTTTGAAGTGAGTTATTTTCCTTTCTGGGTGTTTTGCCCTTGCTACAGTGTGAAGGTTAAGACATAAAATCAAGTCAGAGCACTTGGTAACTTGTTTTCTTAACTGCATTAATGTGACTAAACATGAAGTCTGTAGGAGAAGCAGAATTATGATGACAGTTGCTGTTTTAATCACCTTACTGAAGGTAGAGGTGATGATTGTGTTTTCCAGAGCCTTAGGACATAAAGCTGAGAGGAAAGAAACACAGGATTAGCACCTTATGTTTTTGGAAGTGCAAGTGGAACAAGTCATGTGATGTTGCTATTCAAGTCAGATGTTTCACTTTTTTAAAGGTGGGTGAAACAGAGACCCGGCTGGAGTGTTTGCTGAATAACAACAAGAATTCTGATTTCTGTGCTCCACTAACATCATTTGACTGGAATGAAGTGGATCCTTACCTTCTAGGTGAGACTGATGAAATGCTACATTTTTGGCATGGAGAAGACACGCTTTTGAACTTAGTCCGGTGAAGTCTGGGGTCTGACTGCTGTGTCACTGCATGTCACTGGTTAATCTGGTAACTAACCAGTAGACAGACTTCTACAATGTATAAACAGCCATTATCTTAGGTTAAAAATTGAAAAAAAAAAAAAAATTGAGCAGCTCATGGAAACATTTTTGCATTGAAAGGTGCCCTGTCCAGTGCAGAATGGGTCATTTAGGTTGGATTAGGGGTGTTCCATATTTACAGATAGGAAGTCTCAGTCTTCAGGGCTGGTGAGCTGTTGTAGTGCTAAATAATGATGTAAATGAACTCTGCTTATTTTGCTGTGTTCTGGAGTGAATAGAGAACTGTGTACCAAGTTTTTTCTTCTGGGAAGCCATTTCAGCAGCAGGAGTAAAGCCAGGAGCCCTTAATTCAGTTGGAGGAGGGGGCTGAATGCTTAAGGTTTAATTATAGCCCATGGGACAAATTGTGAATCCAAGATGACTGATACAGCAGAGGTTTGTTTCCCAGAAGAGTACAGCCATTTATGTCAGGGGGATTTGCCCAGAGATTAACAGTGATAATATGTCCTAGTAATTATTTACTACATGATTTATTTTTTGTGTTGCATCTCTCATCTCTTAAGAGCTTTACTGCTAGCCCCACCTTCAGTCCACAGAAACAATCAACTAATAATAATACACTATCACAACACTATGACTGAATTTTGGTTTTGTCATGCACATGAGACTTACAGAATGGGAAAGTTCACCTCAGAGTTACATCAGGCTTCTGGATAGATTGGAGTAGACATGAGCTATTTACACTTTATTCCTTTGTGGAAGAATATTTCTGCAGCTAAAAGGTTTGGGTCATTTAAATGCGTGGTAGACTGTTAGATGTTTGACATTCTTGATTTTGTCTGCTGTTCTTGTAGCTATTTTGATCTGTCAGAGGATATTACATGAATCCAGTAAGTGATTAACTAATTTGTGAGAATATTAATTTTGCTAACAGAAGTGTTTTTGTTTCAGGTACCTCTAGTATTGACACAACTTGCACTATTTGGGGTCTGGAGACAGGACAGGTTCTGGGGAGAGTGAATCTGGTCTCTGGCCATGTGAAGACCCAGCTTATTGCACATGACAAAGAGGTGATGGGTTTTTTTGATTGTTTATATTGCATATTTTTTAAGCAGTAGAAAAGGAACAGAACATTTCTGTATTCCCCCTTTTTCTCGAAAAATCTAATCATTCAAAAAGATGAGTATGAAACTAAAACTATTGGCTATCACAACTGCTCTGTTTGTACATCATAGAATCTGGACTTGAGAATGCGCTTGTTTTACTAGATGATGCTCCAGAATAATTTAGAAAAATTACGTAAAAAGTCAAACTGGAATCGAAATCAACTGCATATCAAAGTCAATAAACAACTTGCAAGATTCTTTAATTTTAACATATTATTCTTCAGCAATTAATATAAAAAAAAGTCTGAGTCTGGGAAACTGATATGTTTAGTTTCAGTGATCCTATAATGACATAACCTTTTTAAGTTTTTTCCCCTCCTTTTGGCAAGTGTAATAACTAAAAACTTGCTAGGAACATCAAGTATTTGACAGAATGTCACAACTAGATCAGCTATCCGTATGTAAAATCCATTTTACTGCGAATTAGGAGGCAGTGTGCTCACTAAAACTAAGGTTATGTTTTTCTCTGTCTTGTTATTGAGCAGGTGTATGACATAGCATTTAGCCGTGCAGGTGGTGGGAGAGATATGTTCGCTTCAGTTGGTGCAGATGGCTCGGTGAGGATGTTTGATCTCCGTCATCTGGAACACAGCACCATAATTTATGAGGACCCACAGCACCATCCACTGCTGCGTCTCTGCTGGAATAAGCAGGATCCCAACTATCTTGCTACAATGGCGATGGATGGCATGGAGGTAAGGCAGCAGCTCATCTTCTGTAGGTGCTAGTGGCTGTGACTTTTTGGGAGGTATCTTGGTACTAATTAGTAGTCAGTTCTTGAAGTGAGGGGGCAGTGTCAGTATCTGAACTGGAGTATGATTAAGGACGAATTCTTTGTGCACTAACTTCAGTAGAAGTTAAAGAATTAGCTTTGGCATTATAAACTGGAAGATCTCTGTGGCTCATACATATATTTCAGTTGTTTTTTAAGAGGGGTTTGTGAGCCAGTTAGGCAATAGTTTTCACATAAAATCTTAACTGCAGGTGGTTTAGTCACCTTCGTTCTTTCTTGGTTCAGGACACAAAGGCAGGGTATCTTGGTTTGTCACCTCTGCTTCAGGGAAGCACAATTCATTTGCCCTTGTTGCATAACTCAAAAACCATCCCTGTGAGGTCTGACTCCTTTTGAGACACACTAACCAGCTAGAAGCTATGCTTTGAGAACAGAGTTTGCTTGCCAAGTGCATGCTTTAGGAAAGGGCTGTATTTCTAGCCTTGGCTCAAAATACTTCGTTTTCTGAAGAAACAAAAAAATGCAAGTTATTAACTTAGTTGTTTTTTGTTGCTGAAGGTTGTGATTCTAGATGTCAGAGTTCCCTGCACTCCTGTTGCCAGGTTAAACAACCACAGAGCATGTGTAAATGGAATTGCTTGGGCACCTCATTCTTCCTGCCACATTTGTACAGCAGGTAAGTGTGATCATCCCTATCCAGCTGCTTTGGTGAATCTCAGACAGTCTTTCACTGCATTTGCAAAAGCTTCTCTCTCCAGAAGTTTATGCAGTTCTCTGCCTGACTTTTGCTAAAGAATACCTGCAGTTTAGAAGCCCTTTGTTAATGACTTTCTTAAAATTTTTGTGGAAATAGACACCTACTGGAGCTCATTGTGTGAAAGTAGTGAGCCCAGTGCCCAAACTGTGCATCTGCTTTGGCTAAGCTATGTTATTTTAATGCTCCTTATTTTTTTTCAATCTAGTTCTTAAATGTTCTCAATTTATGAGAGTTCCACTGATCGTTTGTTTTTCAACTCTGTCCTGGATAATATATAGTGATCCAAGCTTTTTTTTTGAGCATAGCTGTGTCAGTGAGTACTCATCAGGACTCATACAGCAACAGCTGTATCCTATATAGCTTCTTGGACTATGCCTGTTAGTAGTCATGTGTGGGGATCTCGTTATACCTTGATTCTACTTAGGATTTTCTCTTCTGTTTGCAGCGGATGACCATCAGGCTCTCATCTGGGATATCCAGCAAATGCCTCGTGCCATTGAGGACCCTATCTTGGCCTATACAGCAGAGGGAGAAATCAACAATGTACAGTGGGCATCAACTCAGCCAGACTGGATAGCTATCTGCTACAACAACTGCCTGGAGATTTTGAGAGTGTAACATCACTGCTTCATGCCACACTGAGGCAGGGCTGTAAAATTTCCCTCCCCTCTAAAGTAAGAACAACACAAGTGGCCAGTAGCTGTTATTGCTTTGCATCTACTGTTACAAGAAACTGTTAGAAGAATCAATGACAGGTGTCTCCTGTCTCTCCAGGACTCTAAAATGCAGAGACATGCTGAGCCGCTTGGACCTTCTGGGTTCTGGTTTTCTTTTTTTTTTTTCCCCTCACTTAAAGTTCTGTATATTTGTTTGTTGACTGTGTTAATAAGCTTGCACGGTTTTAAGTTGCTGCGTACGTCCATGTGTTTGTCAGCCAGCTGAGGCAGCACATCCAACTAGTTTAATAGATGCAAGTGCGAAACAAGGTGGGGGAAAAAAAAGACATTGATGCTAACAGCCACCTTGGCAGGAATCTTTATCATTCCTGTTGTTGCTGCCTCTAAACTGTTTAAACATTTGTATGGTTTTTATATATTGGGCTAACTTTCTATTGAGTAAGGTTTTTCTCCCTAATTCTTACTTTTGATATGTGATCCACTTCCATATGCCCAAAGCAGGATCTCTTTGTTGATACTAATCACAGTAACACTGCAGGCTCCCTGGCAGTAAAGGCCTGCCAGAATTAACTGTTGCCTTGGCTCTTTATACCTGGTTACTTGGGCAGAATTTTCTGGTGCTGTGAAAGTACGTGTTGCACAATTTCTTTACACTTTTCTGATGCTAGAGGCAGTTGTTACTATGGTGGGCCTTGTTTTTAAATTATAACTGAATTTGTGTGTATCCTGCAGTTTTGTTAGCTAACAGAATGGTAATAGGTTTCAGAAAGAAGATAAGTGCATGACTTAAGTTCCCAGGAGGTAAACGACTCCTGGAAAAAACGTGATTTGTAATGGACTTGGGATTGACGCTTCCAATCAAATTATTTCCCCTTGGAAGACTTACTATCTAAACCAAAATAAAATGGTTTCACACTTTGTAGCTTGCTTGATTGGCAAATAATACGAGCAAGATTTTTGTGGTTAGCCTGTACTGTGGAGCTTTGCATTTGGCCTGTGTTCCTGGGAGTTCTTGAAAGGAGTGCAAAGCAATCTTTTTTTCTGAAGTGTATTTGCGTTGTGCTGTCAGGTCTTGTTGAATGAGCGAGATGAGTTGGAAAAGCCTGTCTGCTATCCAAATGAAAGCTGTTTCTCTGAAAGAAATTATTCCCTAATATAATGCACAGCGATGGGTTTAAAAGGAAAAAAACTGTGCCGTAGAGGCTAAGGTTTGGCACTTGTCATCCTCATATCTTTAGGGGATGTGCCCAAGGGCTTCTGTTTCAAGTAGTGGATCGCTCTACAGTAATACTTTTCAATCAAAGCAGAGTGGATTAGGCAAGATAAAAATCTTCATTGACAGCATAGCTACTCAGATGAATGCTCTGCAGTACTCTCCCAATGAAGACATGACAACCATAGCTGGTCTATAAGGCTATACCAGCTGAGTTTTGATGTAAATGTCAGAAACTATCAAAATTGTCTTTCAACCTAATAAGTATTCACCTGCAACTGGAGGCAGCATTATAAATAGTAGGACACTGGCAAACTTGAATCTTGTCAGTTTATGCAGGAAAGGCAAGCTGGGAAAAGTGATTGCTGTGACACAGTGAAGCTGACACTGAAAGTGCTGTCAAATACAGAACAGAATTTGAAAACTTTGGCATTCTGGACATACAGAAATATTCTTCTACAGGCTGCTTTTCAACATGGAGCTCAGAAAAGCACTGTCTTGTGAATTTGATAGGAATTCATTAAGGACAGCTTTATTCCATCGCCCCTTTTAATATCAGAGAACCAAGAGACTCTTGGCACAGTTCGAGCTCATGTTTTGTTGTCTTGGTCAATGACATTCTGTGTTCAGTTGTGGGATTTTTACAGAAAGCTTGATTTGACTTGAAGGTCAGTCTTTCTTATTAGCAGCAGCACTGGGATTAGTGTGTTCCACAGACAGATTTGATCTAGATGTCAGAACAGTGTTAACTGTACGATTTGGTTATCACTTTACAATAGCACTTCATCTTAAACTGGAAAATACTTACGCAGAATGAAGTGGAAATTAGGATTTTGCTCAGCAGGAGCATATAATGGTATTCACAACTTTAGATACTCATATAAAAATATGTACACGGGCTTGTCATGTGCTGTTTAATTACAAAGGGTAGGCATAATATGCTGTGTTACTAAGAGGGAACTACCTGTGATATTAGTACTTTCTATAGTCCCCCCTTTATGCTTTGAAGTCTCATTCTTGTATAGAGGCGTGAGTAAAAGATGAATGCATCCATTGCTTAGCTTAAAAATGCATCTTTTGCAACTGTACAATTGTGCTTTAAAGAGACATAAGTAAGTTAGTTGAAAGTGAGGTCACTAAAAGACTCCATAGGCTATGCTAAATGGCAAATGCAGTTTATTCCTAGAGGAATACAACCCGTTGCACTAAGATCAGAAGAGAGCATGTATAAAGGGGTTAAAAGTCTGAATAACTAGGTAGCATTTGCTACTATTGGAAAACAATTCTGTTATGAACCTGAAGAGAATCCAGTGTCGGTCCTTCCATCCATACTTCTTGAAGTTCATTTGTGGAATTGGGTGTTCATTCCAAACTCGTCAAAGACAAGTGAGGGAATCTTCTAGGCTCCAGTGGATTCTAAATAAAGCCTGTATCTTCTTTGTTTAGCCTGTTGGGATACCTTCTGGATCTACAGCATATTGCTTTGGGCATAATCCATTGTCATTCTTCATATGAACTTATATTTGAAATCACTGGAGGCTGTTTTGGAACAGGGAAATGCTACTTAAAATAGCTTCTTTTCAAAGAAGTCACTTGAAAGGTTAATGACTGAAAAGACATGAAAATCCTCATGGGTGAGATGTTCTGTAGCGCAAATGGCACCTCCATATAGAGAAGGAAGTGAGAGACTTTGCCCTTTTGCCAGCACCTGCTGACACAGTGGCAGGGAGCTGTCTGTCTACTTGCTGGTTCAAGTTTATTTGCAAGATAAAATAAAACCCTGAGACTTGTCACTGTAGCCTGTGAATCAGAAGATAGTTTATCATATTTCACCTGCTTAACATTCCATTATGTTGGGTGTAAAGCCCCCAGAAACATTATTCTTTCCAAAGTTCATGAAAATAAATACTTTATTTGATCTTAATTACTTTGTGCTTACTGCACAAGCAAAGGATGCAGAGTAACTGCTTTCAAATGCCTCATATCCTTTGAATATAAAATAACATTAAGGGAAAAGTGTGAGCATCAGTGAGGCTAGCAAAGCAAAAAAAAATCCCATGCTATGGTTGGTACAGGCAAGACTGATTCTGGGACAGAAGTATTTTTCTCTGACTTAAGTAGTTCTGTATCACTTCTCCAGTCAATTCAAGGTATTAAGCTATTGTTTGGTTGTTAAGTTCTGTTTAAAACAAGCTTTACATAGATTCCTACTGTTATGTGGACAACCTGTTGGTAGTATATTGGCTCTCAGCTGGGAGATCTTGATCATGTAAAACTCATTAGTGAGGTGAAAACTTACAGAAAACAAGTTGGATGTCAAATTAGTGTGTAGTATGCCAACTCTGTTAATTGTCTAAGTGAAATGGGCTGTGGTAAGTTGCATCTATGGGAATTGTATTTCTGTGTGCAGGGATTTAAAAGGCAAGGATTTGAGTGCTTTGACAATCTATTTAGGAAAAAAACCACAGTGGTTTCAAAGAATGATATGAAAGGAGACTGATAATACAGGTTGTTCCTTATGGAACCTTGAAATGTACTTAACGGGGGAGGCATTGCCTCTCATAAGTCAAAGTTAATGATCCTTTCAAAACTTAGCTGTAATTACTCTCGTGAATGTTCTGGATAATAGTAAAAAGATCTATTTTTGCCTGGTGTTGCAATGAGAAAGCTGCATCAGGTTTGACTGTAGATGTCTGCCTGCCAGAGACTAGGTGAGGGGAGGAGTCCAATATATTGGAATGCACAGATGCTCTTGTGCTTGTTTTAAATGTAAATGAAGAAAGCTGAGTGTATCTGTTTTGTTCTCTTGCAGATGGCACTTTAAGATTAGGGGGAGAGTCATCTTTTCCTCAGCCCTTTTATGGTAGGCATTTGTCTGGTTTGTGTAAAATGTTAAATACAAGAGTCACTGAAATCCTAAACTGGCTATGATTGTCAGTATCTAGTGCATCCTCATCTGTTTCTACTGAACACAAAAAATGTGAGCACTTGACAATACTGTTGATGTTAAACTGAAGCTCTGTATTCTGAGACTGACACAATCTTGCAAGGCCAACTCAAGTAATGTAGTGCTGCTTGTCACCCAGCAAGTCCCTTTTGCTTTGCTTAGGAACTTGACAGTGTTTGGGAATCCTCTTTTCTATCGTCTGAACGTGATGGCAGTAGCATCGGGTTGGTTGTATAAAGATGTAGCTGGATTCTTTGGATAACTTATTTTTGTGATAGAAAAAATGCAGCTGCTCTCTGTAAATTCACACAACCTAAATTCTTGAACTTGTCAGTTCCTTAAGTTAGAGGTGTTTTAACTCTTTCAGGACATACTGAAAAGGATGAACAGCAGCAAGGGTAAGCTCTTGGCTTAGATTGCGCCGTTACAGTTCCATCAAAGTACTGAAGGGTTTAGTCTTCCCACTGGTGCTTAGCAAAATGGTCCTACCACCTCAAATCCACACTGTTACCAAGTTAACACAAGTTCTCTCTGATACATGTTTTCTGCATTCTATTGTCAGACCAATATTCCAGAGCATGTCTGTATTTATTGTACAGGGGACATTAAAAGGAGGCATCCAAAATCAGTCCCAGAATGGGCAAGGTACCATCAGCTATGTCCCCGTTTCTCTTAATCTCTGCAGAGAATCCAGGGAATGAATTGTATGTGGCACTTAAAGAGCACTTTCTCATACTTATTTAGAGATGCAGTTGTATTTCCCCCTGTCAGAAATACCTTATTCTCAAGGATATGGAGAGGAGTTTAGCATGCCCCTGACTTTTTTAGGAAGTGATTTCTAGAAATTCCGATCAGCACCTTTCACCAGCACTAAAAATCAGTAATTAAAAATGCAACTAAATACCAGTCACTGAATGCTCATCTAGCAATTCATGGCAGATTCCAGAGTCAAAGGCACTTGTGAGACTTGCTTGCTTCTGCCTGATTTCAGATCACTTTGTCTGCCAAGTATCTCAGTGGCCTTTTGTGCAACCTCTGATACTCAGCATCAAACTAGAATTTCCATAATCATAAAAATTAAAAAAAAAAATTTATCTGTGTGGTTTCCATCAAGTTTTATTTCCTTTCTGAAAATCTAATAAAATGAAGAAATAAGCTATTTCCTGAAAAAATATTGGAACCGTGAGTAGCTGTAAGCCTGTGTTCCAGCTCTCATCCCTTGGAGTTTGCTTTCGTGTTTGCAAGACGTGTGACTCTCAAGTCTTCTCTGTTAGAGATGAGGATCGGTCTGTGAAATCCGAACAAAGGCAGAAATGCATGAACCAGTGAATGAAAGAGTCCTAGTACAGCTGAGAAGTGATGTGTTGCTTTTTTTTCACAACCTGGTAAATATGAATTATGAAATCTACTATTTAAAAGGAACATTTTTTTTAAACTTGGGTTGCTAGCAGTGTAAAATGTAATTTAAATCTGTTGCTCCAAAGCATTTTTGTTACCAATAGTCAAGTAGGAGATGTTTACTTTTATGTGTGTTTTCCCTTCTGCTCTTCCCATTCACAGTCCCGTTGTGGTAATTTCCTGAAGGTGTAATCTTTGTAGCATGATTGTACAAACATCCATATGAGATTCCTGACTACTTGTTCTCACTAAAATATGTTAAAGCAATAGTAGTTTTACTTCTGTCCTTCCTTTCTCCACTTACCGTATTGAGATTTTGCAACTTTGCTACTATACTGTCCTAGAGGAATCCCAGTATCCTGCTATCCAACAGACATACGTTGTTGACATGGATAACTGCAGTGTCCCTATATTCCTTTACTTTTATGGAGAAAATACAAATGGTTTTGTTACAATGGATTTTAACACCTGGGTCATGGAAGCATATTGTTGAAACTCTGTAAAATTTTAAGGCAATTTTCTGAAATCGCTTGAAAGTGGAATGTTGCATCCTTTTATGCTATTTCCTGCTTCCTATGTAGTTTTATTCAGATTTTTTACCCTTCTTTCTAAGTTTCAGCCTCCTGTGTATTAGGTACAGTATTTTCTGCCTTTCATACTTTGTAATAAAAATGGAACATTTGTAGATTGACTATAGTTCACTGTGTGGTGAGTTAAAAACTGGTACCTGGAGGGGTGAGCAGGGAACTACTTCAAATAGGTTTCATGTATCCTGTGTGACGTTTACTGCTATAAAAGGGGTAGGTATTGCTTTATCTTGTCTCTACAACACTAGCGAAGTGTATTCATATCTCTGCTGAATACCCAAACGAACTTCATAATTCTAGCAACTCTAAGTTGCAAGTTACTATGCATAACTATATTGTTAGGAACCCAGTCACAACAGAACTTTGTTAATATTTGAAGTACACTAGCATTTACTTTCTTAAAACAAACCTACTGTGTGGTCCCTGTATACTAGTGTCATTAGTGCTTGTTTTCCACCTTCTCTGCATAGTGCTTGTTCCATACACAACAAATGGTAATTATCTGCCTGCATGTTTGTGGTTTTTAAGATGAGGGGAAGAGGGATTTTTTTTTTTTAATTTAAATAATTGGTCTCTAAGGCTTTCTGAATACAGGCAAATTGAAGACAAAGCCATTAGGCACTTATTTAGCTTCTAAGTCTCTCCTGTGTATGGTTGGCCTCTGTTAAAGGGTGTTTTCTTTACAGGCTCAGTCACTGGTTGTTGCTGGAGCTAGGACCTAGAGGGGAATAGGATGGCAGAACTTGGAAATTTGTTTTTACCTTAGACCTTGGTGAGCAAGACTGACTGCAGTATTTAGACTAACTAGTTAAACTAAACTGTTGCCTGACAACATTGGATTCCTCTCTTAATTCTTTGTGTACTGGCTTTGAAATGAAAGCTTATTAAGCTTTATGACCACAGTGGAAAAAGTTATCTGTAAAGATGCTACAGTGTGTTTAAGCTATATATGGACTTTGTTCTAGTAATCCACATTTGGAAAAGATGCTTTCCTTCTAAGAATTGTTTGTCTTCTACCCTAGAAATGTATTTACATCCTCTTAGATTTTTTTTTTTTTTTCCCTTGGATCTGTGCTTGAGAATTCTCTGAAAGAAATTTTCTCAGCTTCCACGTTGGTGGAAGAAAGCAACTTCTGCAAATTGGAACTGCTAGTGCAAAAAGTAGGAACTGGTAGATGATATGAGGAACGGTTTGTCTGTCGGTGTGGCTGTAAAACAGGTGCCATAAAGTCCTGTAGAGGAATATAGGCAGAAAAAGAGAAGGAGAAGTTCTCTGCCGTTTGTAAATATTAAGGAACAGCTGGCATTTGGCAGGGCTGACTTGCTCTGTGACCCTGGGAAGGTCACTTCTCTGATACCAGTGAAAAGCACATAATTAATCACTGATCAGTAAGTGGCTTGAAAATACTTGAAAGACATCTTCCATGATAACAGAATATACTATGCATAGGTGTAAAGAAAAACACTGAGATGATTTGAAGCCCGGACACTGTAACAAGCATTTAATCTTTCCCATTCATACTGCTGTATAAACAGTCCAGCCAGCTTGGAAGCAAGTAATGATCTAAAAGCATATGATATTTTTAACATCCTTCCTCCTCTTCCTTCTCTTTAGTCTTGCTCACTCCACAAGCAGAATGGTTCCTATTTTTTAACCAGACAGCTTCAGAGCCCCCTCTACTGGAGTGCTGTCAGCTGTCCTAGGATGGGACAGCCTGAGCAGCAGAACCGGACAGGTATGCAGCTTGCTCCTCACAGGCTGGGAAAAGAGAGCTCCAGGCATGCTTTTAAGGAGTTTCACATGGTCGATGGTATTCTGCTGGAGGTCAGGTAAGGCTTGGCCAATATATGTTCTGCCACGCTGTCCTGAAGTTGGATAACAATGTTAGTTTTGCGTTAACTTTGTTTTCAAAGCTGAGAACACAACAAGAAAGCGTTCGCAGAATCAGAACAGCCTGGAGTTGCTGAGATTACTCTTCTCTCGGATCTGCAAAAAAGAGTGTAGAACACTTTCATGCATCCTTTGAAGATTTACAGGGTTTCGCCTCCTCTACCCGTTCAATTTTTGTTACTTCTCACTGCCCCCACTATCTCTGGCTGTGGAGTCTGAGATGTAGAATAAGGAAGTTTTGGCATGGGACGAGGCTCAGCCTGGAGACTACTCAGCTCCTCAGGAAGGATATGTTTACCTAAACAAGAAGGGAAACAGGAAGGAAAGAAGAAATAGTACGTCTGATAGCAAAGAGTAGAGATTCTTTGAGTCAGACAGGTATGCTTCAGAAAATGGAAATACTACCAAAAGAGAAAGTAAGATGATGGCATAGTGATTAAGAGACTGGGAAAAGATGCCAGGAGTTAAATCCCAAAGGACTACTCCAGACTTCCTGTGTAACTTTTAACAAGTCACTGGCTCTTTGTGTAATGCCCTTTAATCCCTAAAATAGGGATTACATTTCCTTTTCTTACTTCTTGCTGCATGATGGTAATAAACAATTAGGGCTCTATACAGCTCCTTTGAAACAAATGGGCTAACCGTAAATGTAGTAGCTCCAGGAGAGTCTTGGTGAATACCTTTACTGATGACTTTATGTGACAAGTCCTCAAGTAATCTGAATAGCTTTAAGTTGAAGAATTAAGTGTACTTTCTAGTTGCTGTTTACAGGAATGAAGCTTTTCTTCTGGAAAAGCCACAGCTTTGAAAGGATGTGGGCGATCTGGGTGGAAAACCACAACTATCAGTTTGTACCGTAGTGTTATTGGTAAAACAGATAACCTGATTCTTATGCACAAAACTACTATAACATTAAGCGCACAGTAAAGATGAAAAAGGAGTTGGTTCTTTTTTTGTCTCAAGTTACAAAAAATAGGGACACCTATTTTGGTAGAAACTTTGATTCCAGTTCAAGAAGGGTGTACCAGCTTGTCAAGGTGGGGGGAAAGGTGAGGGAGGGGTCGACAGAGGTCAAAAAAAAAAAGGCCTAATGGCACTTGCATATAGATAGTGTTGTGATAATGTCTGTAAAATAGAACCACAAATCGGCAGATAAAAATTGCTGGTTTAGACATTAGGCTTGATAGGTGAGTGAAGTGCTGTTAAGGATCACTTAAGGGTTAAGGACAAATCATTCTATTTTCAATTTGACAAAGGAGAGAGTGGGAAAACTTCAACGAAATCCAGACGTCCTGGGCAGTTGGAGATGGAAAGACCGAGTTTTAGCAGGGTGGCTGTCTCCTACCATCTGCTGGGAACTCCTGGCTCACTATGACAAGCTGCGACTCGCTAGTCTAATGTTTTTTGGACTTAAGTAAACAAAGTTTCTACAGGAAGGGCATGCAATTGGTTTCATTTAACAGGACTTCAACTGAGAATTTTATGTGCAAATGTGTAAGACGTGGATGACAGACAAAAATACCAAATGGTAAGGTGACGATGGAGTGTTTTGACATCAGGGCTGGTGCGGTGGGGAATTAATAGTGAATTTCTACAGTTCTGGTCCCAAGCGTAATCTCACTAAAGCCTTTTTATGATGACCTTGGCACAAAAAGCAAGTGTGATAATTAAATCTGGTGATGAACAAAAGTGAGAGGCTTCAATAATATGAGAGAACTAGAATATCTTAGAGAATTGATGACTTTGAAGAGTGAGAAATAGAGGTAAGATGAAATGTAGCAGCAGAAAGTGCAGGGCTGTGAATTTAGGGGCAAGGAGAAATTTGTGAAGGATGCTAAGTGTTTTTTTACTTCTTCGAAATTAGTGAGGAAAGGAAGCTGGGATTTAGCAGTTGATATTGATGAGCCACCATGAAACTGTGAAAAACCATGTAGAAAAGTTGGTCCAAGAGCAATAATGATGCTGTCAAACAAGAGAGAGGAATTCAAATTGGAACAAGGGAAAAAAAGGCTACCAGGAAGGTACCACAAATACAAAGCTTGTATTGTGAAGACAGAGTGGCTTACTTGTTTATTACAATGAAGCCTGAAACAAGATATGATTATCTTCTTGATTTATTTAGAGAGAAAATACTAGGGAAGAGGAAAGGATTATTTAAATAAAAGGATAATCTTGACATGAAAACAAATGGCTGTACACTGGGCATGAAAAAGGGATAGAATAGGTGTGAAAGCTAGGAACAATTTTATAGCATCAGAGCAGTAAGACAGGAGGGACTAAAGAGGAGTCTAACAGCAGCAGGCGGGTTTTGAGATGGGAACTTCAAGGTGGAGACTGTGGAAGTCATGTCCAAACTTCTGCTCAAAGCAGGCCAGCTTCAAAGTTAGGTTATCGTCTTTGTCCACAGCTTCTTGCTCTAGAGAGGCTGGATCTGTTGATCTAAGCATTCCCTTACAGTTTTGTGTGTCTACCTAGTACGACATTGTGAGATCTCGTTGTTATCCCATCTAGACAGTTAAAAAAAAATTTAATGATATCACAGATATTGTTGTCATGCTTTGGTTAAGTCCTAAATTCCTCCTGGTATGTGGGATTTAGATTCCTCCACTTGCCCAACCTTTTGAGCAATTTTCGTCTCCAATCTAGTTGTTGTCTTTGCATGGCTTACGCAGTTGATACAACCTCTTTGACATTGCTGCTGTGTTGCTTGTGAGCAAAACCACTTGGAAAACAATGCACTTGCTGCTAGACGTTTGCCAGATTAAAAAGCAGCTGCTAAAACATCTGCTTGAGGTGGGTTTCCCAACTGCAGAGTGGCCATTGCCGCACCAGGGAAGAAGGGCTGTACTTCTTTTTAAAAAAAACAAAACCTGTCTGCTTGTCCTGTTTGTGGAAAAGACACTAAAACTATCCTGCAGGTGGAATGGAAGCAAAAGCTGGGAAAAAGCAGATGAAGCCTAGATGTCACTTTAAAAGGTATGATTTGATTTAAACACAGTTTATAAACTGAGTAGAATTCCTGGGTTAGACTGGAGGATCATAGTAGTCCTTCTTTGCCCTAAAATCTATGAAAATCTGTTGTGTGGTGTGTTTGTTTTGTTTTGGGGCTTTTCCTCCCCAAAGCTGTTTGTATTTAGTGTTGCTGGTGAGGTTTTTAGCAAGAATGTGTTCTGCTTATGGTCTGTGTCTTCAAGCTGACAAACCAAAATGCTAAAGCTGAAAAAAAAATTGTCATCAAGTGAATGTAGCATGTTAGCAATTCCGCTTCTAACAACAAAAACACTTTCTCATAAAGATAAACTCCTAAATGAAAGGGGAGGAAATGCTGAACTTTAAATACACGATGCTGGAGTTCACTCCTGCAGAACTTTACTTTCACATTGAGTAACTTTAACAGGAGGAGATGGCATTGCAGTGCTTAGAAACATTGTGACTGTGGAGAAAATTAAATGGTGACTTCGAAGGTTTAAAAAGCAGAAGAGCTGCTTATTCTGTTACTTTGACATTTGTCACTTACTGCACTCCGTGGGGAACTGCGGGTGACCTGTGATGGCCTGGGGACATAGTCGAGGTATGGTGGTCTCTTATTAGAACAGCTCCTAGAAGAGAACATCTCTTGCCGCGGATGACTGGGTGATGCTCTGGGTAATTGTCTCACACTTTTGAAACCAAAAGAATCCTGCTTCCAATGTCTTTTGGGCTTTTTAACGCTCTCGAACTGTTTTTGGTTGGGGTTTTTTCCCCTTCTTAAAAACGTGCTTTTAAAGCAACAGCTCAACTCAGTGCCAAGCTCTGCTTCTGAGGAGAGCAGACGGGCAGGGTCCGTGTGGACGGGACACGGTCCCTCGTCCAGGACACCTTTATGTCCACCCAAAATCGTGGCTGAGGGGAGACCTGGATTTGGAGGTCGCGAGAGGCGGATGCTTGGGACCAGGTTTGGGGGACAGGGGCGGTGGGAGCCGGGCCTGTCGCGGGCTGGAGGGGGTGAGGCTGGTTGCTACCTGCTCGCGGGAGGGGACATGGCTTTATGCGGCTCTGGGCGGGCTCTAGGACCCGGCCGCGCGGCCCCG
>NW_010561847.1:0-1152 GCF_000687285.1 Phaethon lepturus | reverse complement strand
CAAGGGGAACTTTTAATAGGTACCTTTGTGTGTGTATATCTATATTTCTCTATATGTATCTCTTTTCTTTGTATCTTTTTATATGTCTCTATCACTATATCGACATTTCTGTGTGTGTGCATGCATAATTAGAAAATCTTAGTAAGTTTTAAGTTGCTATGTTGCTAAGCTTTATTAGGAAATTGTCACACCTACCCGATTCAATTTCCCTGATTCTGTGTAAATCATTCCTCCCGGTCCACATGTAAATCATTCCAACCTAATTCTAATTAGATTTCTCTCTTTGTATGCTTTTTCCATGTTGAATAAGTAATAGAGTGGACCTTGCCATTGAATTCTGTTGTCGCGCTTTTTACAAATTTATATTAAAATCATTTGCTTTCTAATATTTTTGACAGTGATTCTTTAAGCAGCCTAAACCACTCATTCACGACAAGAGTTCACCACCACCGATGGCAGGGTCTGCAGTCTGGTCAGTCCTGACACAGGCAGCATGATTGCTTATGGGATTTCTGTACTACTACACTAGCAGCCTGCCCATATCCATCCCCCCACAAAGGGGGGATGAAGTCAGCGATTCAGTTGAGAACATCAGCACTACTCTGTATATGTCTTTTCCTTGTAAAAAATGACTGAAGCAGGCAAGTGTTACTTTTTCTCAAAAAAGAAGAGGCAAAAGATTTCATCTTCTCCATTAAGTGATTAATTCTGTCATGTTTCAGCCTATATGCAATTGCAGTCATTTAAAGATAGGTAACATCTGCTGTATCAGAGTTTTATTGCCTGCCTTTCCAGCACTGCCATTTCTTGGGACTGTCCTTTATTGTACCAATCAGTGACCTACTAAATGGTACCAGATTAATGAAGTACAGCAAATTCACTGATTTAAAAGCCCTGAACATGACAGAAATCCTCATGTGAGCAGAATAACACATTTTGAACTAAATAACTCATTTTAAACACGTTTTTCTTATGCCAGTGAAAGGTAGTACCTATTAGAGAGGGAAAAAAGGTACAACTCTTATCCAGTACTTTCTCTTTGCCTTGTCTGTTTCAGCTCTAGTTCCTCACCTTCATATTTTTGGGGTGGGAGAATTTGTCTCCACTACTATATCCACTGGAGAATTTGTGACCTAGAGGTAAGAATGGGAT
>NW_010561846.1:0-2013 GCF_000687285.1 Phaethon lepturus | reverse complement strand
GGAGTGTTTCGGGCCGGTGGAAATGCCTGAACAGGAAGGAAATTACCGATGTGCTGAAGTGCAGGGGTGTAAGGTGTGCAGCAGTGAAGTCTCTGAGCTTAGATTTTTTTACAAGAGAGGAAAACCAGAAGGAAATAGAAGCATTTTATGGTTTTGTTTTAAAACTAGTCAGTAAAATCCTTTTCAGCGCTGGGAAGGAGGAGTCTCACAAAACGCACACGAGCTTCCCAGGCTGATATGAGTTTAGCTGCAATACTTATAAGCTTTAAAGTCAATTGTACGTGTGGGCACTACAATGTCTGAGCGCTGCGGAGGGTGAGATTCTGGCAGGTTTACGATCCCACTATTGCCAGGGTACCTGCGTACCCGGGGCCCGAGCAGGCTGAGCTGCCTCGAGCCGTGTGCGGTGCCCAGGGCGGGCAGATACGGCGATGCCAGCGAGGCAGGGAAGCTTTGCAGGTGCTTTGTGTTTCCCTTGCCCCGCAAGAAACTGAAAGAAGAACTTGAAAAATATTTTGGATCAAATCGCTGCTCGATTTACCCGCAGCGCTAACCCCAAGCACTCCAAACACACCAGCTGGGCTTCCCAAACCGTGTGTTTTATTTAAAACCACATTGACTGAAAAGAACAACTTCGGGTTTAATCTTCTTCCCCGCTGCGGAGCATCTGGTGCTCCCATTTCCGAGCGTTTCCCAGCCACCACGAAGGTGGGAATCCCACCTTTCGCGTTCTGCTTGGTGGCCTGCGCGCTGCTTTAAAAAACAATGAAACGACGGTAGGAAATGTGGCTTGGGGGGAAAACATGAGACCGGCAGCGAGATCACGCAGGCTGATAACCCTGCTTGCTGGAGCGATGCTGTTTCACGTTCGCTTCGTCGTGATCTTCTGCAGCGCCCGCCTGCGTTGGGCCGGAGCCACGGGGGTGATGGAGGAGCGCGGTCTGGATCTGGGCAACCTCAGCCCGGCGTTAGCCAAGTGACTCCTTAATCCCAAAGAAACTCTTTTCCACGTCCATCCGTGGAAACAGCGAAATGTCAGTTCCTGAATTAGCCGTGATGATGCCTCCCGCGGCCCTGGCAGCGCTTTCCGAGGGGAGAAGCGGCTCTCCCTGCATCCTGGGCTGTCATCGCCTCCTCGCATCCTGCCCAGAGCAGCCCAGGAAATGACTTTCTCACTTCTCCTGGCCTCCTCCTCCTCCGTGCTCGCCTGGACGTCTCTAATTCACATCCCTCCGGCAGCTCTGAAGCCCAGCCGCAGAAATACTCCGTGTGCTCGCTTTTCTCACTCGATGCTTCTCCGTATTTACCAGCTCTCTGAAGTGCTGGAGTCGGTAACGCAGATTTCTTTATCGGCAGGGGAATAGGGATGCTTCCCTCCCGGCCCGGGCTGTGCGCCCCGGGCCCTTCGCCCGCAGCCGGCGCTTAGATCCTGCGGCACGGAGGGCGAGTGCCGTGACAGCATCCACTTATCTCGCCTTCGCGTTTCATAATTCATCCTGCCCTTTTGCTAAAGGCGCAAAGCCGTTTGCATCCAAATGAGCGTTTATTTCCTGCCGGCTCGGCTCTGCCGCTGGGTCCTGGGGAGAAATCGGGGGCTCGGGCTGCTGGCACCGGCAGCGAGCAGCTGCGAGGGCTGGGCTGCAATAACGGGGAGAGCAACCCACGGCCATCGGGATGCCCTGACTGACGGCGAGGGTGGCGGAGGAGAAGGTGAGTGGTGGTTTCTCCCCAGCTTTAGAGCTTGCTCCACAAGGGAGGAAAAGTGGTGGTGGTGTCCCTTACTTAAAAACGGAGAAACTGAGGCACGGGGGGGTTCAATTGACTCGCTGTAGCGGAGGTCTTGTGTTAATCCCACCAAGCTGCACTGCTTTGCAGTGGCTCTTGTGGCCATGTAGAGACCGAAATCAGAGAGAAACAGGCAAACACATGTTCTCCTCACACAGTAATCCTCACGCTCGCAGCGGTCAGCTCGCGGTGCAAGGCATGAGATTAGATTATCTTTATCGTAGCTCG
>NW_010561845.1:294-1534 GCF_000687285.1 Phaethon lepturus | reverse complement strand
TGGTGTCCCCAGCTTGCTGGCGCGCTGGGCGTCCTCCCCAAGGAGCAGCCCCCAAGAAGCGCTCGGTGCAATTACAGGTTGGGCGGGAGGGGAGGAATCAAGAGGAGCGGGAGGTCCCCCGTGGTCCCCAGGGGATGGGGTGCTCTCCGCTCTGCTCTGCCGTCGCTCCTCTGCAAACAAAAGGGATTTTGTTTTGTCCCCGGAGCTCTAAAGCCACCGCTGCCCGCACCTTGCCATCGGGTGTTACATTTTGGCCGTAGCTTTCCCAGCATTGCTTTGCTTGGTCTCCTGAGCACCCCGTGGGACTGTGGTCCCTGCCCGTGATCCTCTCCCTGCCAAGGAGAGGGTTGGAGAGTGGGATGGGAGCCCTCAGGCTGCCTTGTGTCCTGCCAGACTCGTGGTCGGAGGTGAAGGTGGACTGCGAGCCCAGCTGGCAGCCCTTCCAGTCCAACTGCTACCGCCTGGTGGGAGAGAAGAAGAGCTGGCAGGAGGCGAAGAAGACCTGCCTGCGGAGCGGGGGGGACCTGGTCAGCATCCACACCCTCTCCGAGCTGGAGTTCGTCACCAAGCAGATCAAGCAAGGTAAGGGGGAGCCCACTGTGCCCGCAGCACCCTTCCCGTCCGATTTTGGGGGCAGTGGAAAGGTCACTTCTATGTGATGGAGGCTGCGAAGCTGAATGGACTCGTGGCTGCGAAGCGGGTGGAGACCCCAGGCTGGGAGGTGATGTGTTGCTTGGAGGAGTCCGTGCCCTGGGCGCATCCTCCATCCAGCGAACGTAAACGCCGTTCCTGGGAGCCTGCGGCGCCGAGGAAGAAAATACGCAGCTGCAGCTGGGAACGGCCCTAGTCCTAGTTGGTTAATGTAGAAAAAGATGGGAAAAAACGTCCTGCTGGGCTTGCTGGAGGAGGCTGCACCTCTTGCTGCTAAATCTGCCCGGGACACGAGTGTCCCCTGCAGCAGGTCGAGTGAAGGGGGAATGCCTGCATATCGTGCCCCAGGTTTCTCTTTCCAGTGCTGGCTGCACCCCGGTGTAATTGGGTTGAAGTTTCCCACATCGGGATGTGTCGGAGCTGGGACGGTGCTTGGGAAGTTTCAGCCCAAGCAGTCACGCGGTGGCACGGGGGAGCACCCGTCCCACCGTCCTCCGGACCCCTGTGCCACCCCTCGTTAAGGTCACCCTCGGCGCGGGTTTCGCTGTTCCCGTAGGAGTGCAGCCCCTCCGGCCAAATCAGCACTCCC
>NW_010561845.1:0-225 GCF_000687285.1 Phaethon lepturus | reverse complement strand
AACCCCCCCACGGGGGTTGTTGGGGGCCCCAGACTTCAGTGGGCACCGGGGAGGGGCTGGGGCTGAAGGGCGGTCATGCTGGGGGAGGCAGGAGCCGTAGGAGGGTGGAGGAAGGAGGGGGATGTGCCGCACTCCCAGGCAGGGATGGGATGGGAGGGAATGGTTGAAAACCAGTAGCTCGCTGGACCTGAGCCCGCAGGGTCTGGACTTCTACTTTGCTGCTGC
>NW_010561844.1:23045-23396 GCF_000687285.1 Phaethon lepturus | reverse complement strand
GCGATGCCGCTGTCCCCGCCGCAGCCCCCAGCCAGGCTGCTCACCCTCACCCGGGGGCTGCACCCACCGCGAGGATCGCTCCTGCACCCGCGTGCCCCGGCTTTGCAGTACCAGCTCCGATGGTGCGAGGGCAGAGGGCTGCTCGTGGCCAGGGCGAGCAGTTGCGCAGCACCCGTTGCACCCGGGCCCACGCTAACAACGTGAGAGGGAGGGGAGGAAAAGGCTGCCGCAGGCCCCTCCGGCTCCCCCAGCGATCTGCCTCCTGGGCAAAGCCTCCGGAGCAGGATTAGCCCCTCCAGAGCAGGACCGGCTCCTTACCAAGTGGCCGCTCGCGGGGCCAGCAACCAAACA
>NW_010561844.1:16069-22971 GCF_000687285.1 Phaethon lepturus | reverse complement strand
TCAAGCAGCAAAGCCCGGTGTCGCCCGCCTGTCCTGCGGACCCCAAAATTCCCAGGATCGGGCCACAGACACTGCAGCCGCTCGCATCAGCGTGGGCACAGACATGCCGTAAGTGCTACTGTAATATAAATAATTGATCCTAAGGTGCCTCGGGGGCCGTAAAGACCTCGATTGTTAGCTCCTTGGGTCAGAGCCCACCTCTTTACTACGTGTTTGTACAAGGACTACTCTAATGGGGCGCTGAGCCGCAATCGGGGTCCTGAAGTGCTATTGTAATACAAATACTAATCACGAAACAGCCGTTATACAAGCAGCCCCTGCTCAGGGCTGCGCTCCGAAGGCTCGTAAACCCGGCAAGGCTCTACTGAAGTCAACAGGAGCTTGGCCCGCGCGCGGGGAGCTGGATCAGAACTGCTCAGCCAACCCCGCGGCTGCGAAATTCCAGTTTAATTTTGCGTGCGTGTGTGTGTGCGTGCTTCCGTGTCTGTACATGCGTGCACGTAGGGACTGAGACCATCAATGGCAAGTAGCTTGAGCTTTGAGACGCGTTGTTTGTAAAGCTGGGGTGGGGAGGGGAGCTATTTCTCTATTAAAACAGAGTCATGTTTATAAGAGGCTCAATAAAAATAGTTTGAAATAACAGCAACTATACGAAAGGAAGGGAAACAAGCCTCCAAATTCACATTTCTAATTAATTACCTGCCTGGGAGCTGCTCTCAGTTTTCAGTGACTAAAACATTTTACAGGGAGAAAGTCTGAGAGCTCGGTCTGTGCAGCTTACGAGCGCTGTAACCGCAGCGCTCCGGGAGCGGAGACGCAATAACACAGCTCTTCAGCCCGACAGAGAGAGGCGTAACCGGGTCCAAGGGCTGCCCAAGCCAGACAGATGCAGCTATTCAGCCTGGAAATAAGTAAATTTTTAACAAGGTCGTAGCTCTGACTTAAGGAAACCCACAGGCTGAATAATGTGTGGCCATCCTGAGACAGCCACGTGCAGAAAACACCCACGCGGAGCCAGAGCTGCAGAGGTGCCAGCAGGAGCAACCGGCACGGAGGCAACCTGGCCCCATCCCCTGCCCTGCGGCAGGTCGGCTCCAACCCCTGGATCAGGCGCCACCTCCATCATCCTTAAAAATCCCCTGGGGACCTGCATCCCGCAGAGTCCAGATCCAGGGTCCAATTTCCCAGCGTTTCTGGGAACTGTTTTACCCCTCAGCCTGGAGTTTCCTTCAGTAGAAAGTGAAGTTTCTCACTACTGGAAAGGGTTTAACCCTCGGTGCTCGAGGTGCCAGCTCGGATGTGGTCCTCCAGCTCAGCGCAGGTAGGACCGCGTTTCTGCCCGGCACCCCCCCAGGTCCCCTGCACGCCCCGAGATGTCAGAGGGGAAAAAAGAAGGAGGGGGGGAAAGCTCTACATTTGATTTTCCTTCCCCCAACGTGGGGATTAATTACACACGTTGTCTGGGCACAAACCAACTATCACCAAGCAAAGTCTCACTCCATAAATTTTAAACTGCTAATAATAAGGCTGGACAGGAGTTTTAAAGCTTCAGTAGACAGTTTACAATTAACCTACTCCTGTCAGCTGGAAAATCACCTTACAATGTGATTCCAGTTCACGTCTGACTCACTTTGAGTTAGCAACTGCTTTTGAAACCCAGTAAACGCATCGTGCAGAGCCAGGAGGAAGGCCCGAGGGGCAGAATTTCACTCCAGACCTGACCTGAATTTCTCCTGATGTTCAGGCAGATTTTCGCCAGGCGTCCCGCAGGTCTGCCAGCACAGCCCTTGCAAGCAAGTTCTGAAGCTCTTTGGACTCATCTTGGTCAAATTTTTATCATCTGCTCCAAGGGGACAAAAACCTGGCTCAGCACACCTTTTATTTGGCACTTGCAATGCAGGTCAGGGAGAGGAAGACGTAAATTTTGAAGCCCCAAGCCACCAGAGGTGCACAGGGGAAGATAACCCCACGCTATTGTGCCACGGAGCATAGGACGTGCCCACCACACCGGCCCTGTTGCCTCCTGACTCTCCATGGGCTTCTTTCAAGCTGTCCAAACCGGGAGGTGAAATCCATAGGTTGGAGCCACCATCCCAGTGGTCAGCTCCCAACTAAGCCAAGCTAACCAGGTACACTGGACATCCCTACGGTGCGATGGCAGGTTACATCCCTATAACTCAGTTGTGTCTCATACTCTCTTCTCCCTCTTTTACCAGCTCTCTTGCAATTTTTTAAAGATAAAAAGTATATTATGAAGAAAGTACGGAGATTCTTTGGTGAACAGCATGGGAATTTAATGAAGCTTTGGCATCCAAAACAGCCTACTTGGAGCCTACAACCTCACAGACCGAGACTTGGGTCCCTTGTCTTTGGCCACAGCCACAAGATGAAGCTTCAAAAAGGTCCCAACTGAAATATCTTCAAAAAACCCCGATAATGAATTGCATTAGTGAGGAGTAAGTTGGGGGAGGTGGGGAAACACCCAGTCATTTTCTGTGATTAAAAGGCAAATTTTATTCCTCTAGAAACTTGGAAGCAAATGTGGCGTTGCTATGGTTTCACACCCACTGGCTGGAAATGACAATATTAGCAGGGTGACCTGGTAATTAGAAACTGTGCCCCCAGGTCAGACTGCGGAGAAAATAAAGAGAGATTACGGAGTCCTAAAGACACAGCATAATGCTGCGAGCTCCTGGGCTCCCTACCTTTTATAAGCGGCCCATTTAAATGCAGATTATGACTTTCCACCTGGGGCTGCTAATCTGTCTCACAGCCAGATCAAACAATAAGGCATCTCTCCGCACTGTGGGGCCAGGGTGCTTTCGAGCTCGGTCTGTCATCAGGTCTGTCAGTCTGTCTATCCCCCTTTTCTCAGGGTAAAACCCAGAGTTTTTCATTCGCAGATGATTATTTGTCCACCCTGGATGTTCACGTCCTCCTCCCCTCCCCCAAAACCCAACCATTTGGAGCAAACCAGGCTCAGATTTTCCTCTTGGTGATGCAGTGTGAAACAAGGGCGAGCAATCAAGCTCATTAGCACCGGGCTGGCACGCACTCAGTTTAGGAGGGAGGATTATGCACTGGTGCTGAGATAGCAGGAGGGTGATTCCAAGGAAGCAGGTGGCTCCTCTCAGCCCAGCATCCCTATGATGGCACGAGGAAGACTCGAGGACCCAGAGTCACTCCTGGCCCAGCAGATCCTACTGGTCTGAACTGAGTGAGAGTGGGCAGCCGCATGTCATCCCCGCGGGAGCTACCTGCCCCTGGGCAATCCCATCACTCCAGCCCTTCCCCGATGAGATGTCTCATGGGAACAAGCAGCATCAGTGCTGACCCCGTTTGGAGACCATGCTTCACACCAACGGACAGAGAAGACAAGCCCCGTGTGTCTCATGGATACCTGCACACCAAAGCAGGGGAAAGCCTCCAGATCCAGCACTTGCTCTGGTCCCCAGCTCGCCTCAGCCACCGGCACGGTGAGCCCTTTCGCATGCAGAGACACCCAAGGACTCCTACCCGGTAGGTTCATCCCCGCCACTCCCAAGAGAAGGTTGCTCAGCCCGGGGTCTGATCGGGAAAAAAGCGGACAAGGTGTTTTCAGCTGTGTTTGCTTTGGTGGCAGCTGCTGGTGGTGGCTGGGTGGGGACTGTCCTCACCCAGGACTTGCACGGTACACAAGGAGGTTAGGAAGAAACAACACAGGAGTAATCCTTGTAAGCTGGACATTAAAAACACATCCCCCACTTTAAACGCTGACAGAGTGGGTAATGCCAATATCATTAAAGCCAGATGACTACATCAACACCAACAGAGAGTGAAAGGTTTAAGCTCCTTAGACTCCTGCACCTGGCTCTTTAATGCTCTTCGTTTTCACTAAGTGAGAGAGCATTTCAATGAGGGCTAACAACCGCACTACACACTTCGCAGCCTCCATCCATGTGCCGGTCATGTATTTTCTCACAGCCCAGAGCAGGTGTCAGGTGCGTGGTCATCGGGGACCTCCCGCAGCTCTTCAGAGCGAGCCAGGAATTTTGTCTGCTTTTGTGAAGATGCCAGACCTAAGACCACAAGACCCAGTTTGTCCTACTGTGGGCCTGTGACAGACCCTGGTGTAAAATGTGGGGGTTCTAGGTCCCACTCCCCTGCCTTGGATGGATAGTTACCACCTCTGTCCCTTTATGGTCCTGGAAACCCAAGCCCAGACAGCTCCATCCATGACTAGTTTCAAACATTCCCCATTCCACAGCCACCTCAACCTTCTCAAAGTTGGAGAGCAAAAGGGAAAACAATGTCCAGAAAACTCAGGAGGACACAGCGGATGATGCTGTCTTCCTCCCGTACCCCACTCTTTGCAAAATGCTCTTAGCAAACACAGGAAGGAAAAGCCAACAGGGCATCCTGGAAGAGAACCCCACTGCCCTTGGGAAGATCAGCCTCTGAATGCAGCCGTGGGCAAAAACCTTTATTTCCAGCTGCCTTTGCTTTAGCTGTGAAATATCAATTTCTCCCTGTAGCTATTCTAGAGCAATAAAACAAGGAGGACAAGTGAGTGCTGGAACACAAGAAAAGAAAGACGGGGTCCCCCCCTCAAGCCTCCCCATGCACACCTCTGGCACCCAGGCAAATCTGAGCTCGCCCATGCCTCAGTTTCCCCCCACTTGCCCAGCCGAGATCCAGCTGCACAGCACTGCAAGAACAACCCTCATTTGGCACTTGGAAAGCAGAAAGACCCAATTTTGCACAAGATCATTGCATATATCAGCACTGCAGAAGTGGTTGCGGTCACCTTAGTCCTGCGGGCATGTCTCTTACCACTGAAAAAGATCCCAATAAAAAGCCAAATCTGAGCCTTATTAGCTTCATACTTGCCTTCCTCAACCCCTCTGCTGCCTCCCATCCCCTTTCCTCACCCCCAATCCTCCTTCTTTCCCAAACTGTCATGGTTTATTTTGTCTGGGTGGATTTTCTTTTTCTTTTCTCCCCCCACCCCTCGCAAACAGATAGTTTTCCCATGGAGATCCAGCTCGCTCTGTGCCTATTAGCATCCTTGTGCATAATTAAAGCCCAAGTCATTGTGATGCAAAGCAGCCTCGGATGACAACACTTCAGCCTGGACGACGCAGAAATGCTGCAAGGAAGTTTCTCACACTGGTTTTAGCCAAGGCAAACTGGACTGTGCACGAGTTTGAGATTTTAATTAATCAATGGGTGCTGGCCTCCCTTCGCAGCCCTGCCCACCGCAAGGAAAGAGCCCCAGTCACCCGTGGGCTCTCCTTTACTGATCCAACCATGGGCTTCGCATTTCAGTGTCGTACTTTTAGTTCATTAAAATAAATTAAAAACCCCACCCCAGGCAGCCACAGGATCATTTCCCGCCAGCCACAATGGACAACAGGGCTCAACCAGTGCCTCCATTGCAGCAACCTGTCTCTGATGGGCTCTGTCCTCACTGCTTTCCCTAACAGCTTGCATGCAGCCAAAAAGGCTCAAAAAGCTTTTTCTGCTCCCAGGTCAATGTCTTCAGGGGTCTTCTTCTGGCTCCTTGGGTCTGGCTTGCTCCAGCTGGATACTGGTAGTGTCCCTTGGGAGAGTTCACGCGGCGTAATGATGGCTGGGGGAAAGATGGGTGAGCTGGCCCAGGAGAACTCAACGGAGAAGATAGGGTCGATGCTGAGCCCTGCTCAGCCAAACCCACCCTCTCCCAAAACCTTCCCCTTCTCAGTTGCCACCTCCCCCATTCCCTGGGCAGCAGATGTGAGCTGGTGAGGGCATGTAAAAGGCACACGGACAGAGCCACGTTTTCCCAAGGGCCAGAAATGCTATAAATTAGGAGGAGCAGATTTTCAAATACCTTCAGCAGAGCCAGGGGAAAACACCCCTATCTACCTACCCCACGAAGAACAGCCACATTCGCCATATGGCAGAGCAAAAGATCAGCTCATAAAGAGAGAATAAAGGTAAAATTATAAGTAGGCTCTAAGAAATACCCAAGTCCTGTTTTCAGAAAGGATTTAACTTCCTAACAGGCAAAGTCCCATTCACTTGCAGCGGGATTTGCACACCATGTGCAGCAGTCACTTTTGCAAAGGGTTTAAGAGCCTCCAGTTGGGGGATTTTGCTTCAAGGGAGAACATTAAGCAGTATTTTATCACCCCCCAAAACCTTCACCGCAAAAACACGCTACGTCTGCTCCCTCCTGCCCCACACCTGGCTGGAAAGGGTTGCTTTCCAGCACTTTGCAGGCAAACCCAAGCTGTCTGTGGCCACTGAGTTTTTAACTTTCACCACCTCCAGGTTTGCTTTCAGCTGGGGGGGGCTTTGCCCCACGGCTGAGCAGCACTGGGACCCCCTGGGACAGCGGAGCCAAGGGTCCTCCCGGCCCTGCTCCATGCTGCCTGCACAGCCCGGGCGCAGGCAGCGGGGCGGACGGCAGCCCGGCACGGGCAATGCCTCCCTCCGGGCAGGCAGGGACCTCTCCTGCCCGGGACGGCACCCTGCCCTTACCCCCCGTGCCGCTGCACCTCGTTAAGCAAAGGCGCAGGCAACCTCGCTCTGCCTGCGTCACGCAGCGCCGGCACCGTTCCCGCCTCCCCCAGCACGGTTTTGGCAGATGCCTCGTGCAAAATGCGGCTGCTCCTCCTCAAACAGCAGCACGGGCAGGCAAGCGGCCTCTCTCCTGCCGGCTCGCTGCCCGGCATCCCAAACGTGCATCCCTGCAAGATCGACAGCCACCGAAGCGGCACCTCCAGAGCCATCAAACAGAGCAAAGCAGACCCGAAATCCTGCCTCCGCAGCCGCTCCTGAAGCGTCAGTAACGCGTCCTGGAGCGCTGCCATAGCTCCAGCCAGCACTGCAGCTCGCAGCGGGGCTGGCGGGGCGGGGCTGCAGCAGGGGGTGGACCG
>NW_010561844.1:14506-15964 GCF_000687285.1 Phaethon lepturus | reverse complement strand
GGTTCTAGGCAGCGCAGTCGGGTAATTGAAATGTGTTGAAACAATTTGGGACGCTTCTGGGAAGGTCGGAGATTAATACGCCTGGCAGGTCTAATCCTTCCTCGAAGCAGCACCCTGCAAGTGCTTTCCTCCCCAAACGCCAGCTCCTCTGCTCCTCCACCAGCTGACATGGATTTTGGCACCCAGGGCTCAGCGTCTTCTCATGTCCCTTGACGTGCTTTGCCAACATTTTCTGTAACGGTAACAAGAACGCTTTCGACACAGAAATTTCAGAGAAAACCTGTGGGAAATGGTGGCTGCGGGGAAGGACAACATCTGCTTTGAACCACTTCTGGTTATTATTTTTGCCGTTCTTTGCCCTCCCTCACACTAATTCCTGCCCGGCGAAGGACGGGGTTGCAAAGCACCATGCCTATGCACCACGGGAGGCTTCCCAATACGCAGTAGAGAGGATCTTGCTCCACCTGAGCATCCCAGAGCTTTCCACCTTTCAGACCACCGGCATCGCCCTGACTCGAGATCCCGCTGCAGCAGGCTGACTCACAGCAGTTGTGGTCCCCGGGGAGGTATCTGGGTTATTTCTGAGGTGCCCTGGGTTTAACTGTTAACCTCGAAGCTCCACGCTCTGGTTTCACCCTGGGAATTCGCACGCCCTCAAAGCAGAGCCCGAAGCAGCAGCATTTCATATGCGGCTGCAGAAGCGAGCAGGCGTGAGTCAGCAGGAGGAGGATGAGGAGATCTCCCAACCACGTCCCCTGCGGATGCCAACACCCCACGCCTCCGGCTGGCCGACCCCGCGGAGCTCCGCCACTCACAAAACTAGTGCTTTCGGCCAAAAAGACATCTGAAGGCCACCCTCTACAGCAGTGGGTTGTTAAAGGATCTGGTACTCATTAACAGCCCCACAGGGCCGTGTGTGCCCGTGTAACCTCCCCCTGCGTGACCCTTCTCTGAAGAGGAGTAGAGGAAAAAACTGCAGTGAAAGAGCCAAAGGTGGTACCAAACACCCACGTGTCCCTCCTCACATCCTCTCCTGCTCCCACCCATCCCAAAATGTTGGGAGCTTGGCCAAGCGGACACTGTGACCAGCCTAATACTGACTGACTGGTGAATGCCGCGGCGGATGATGGAGCTGCCTGGTGGGCGCACGCATCGGGCACTGTGCTAGAGCAGGGGTGGGGAGACCGCTGCAGCCACAATGTGCCAAAAAAACAGGATGGATCCACTTTGAAGGCGGCATCGTTTTGCTCAGCCATCTCTAGGGGCTTTGAGCTCCGCTCGCCACACGCAGGCAGCCACCAAAATGTCCACCATGCCGGCAGGCCGCAGGAAACCCCCTCCTCCGCGGATGCTCGGGGCCAGGGAGGTCAGGCATCACTCCTGGCTGGAGCTCCCCGGCGTGTTTGCTTTGCCTGCCCCCAGACCTTGCCACAGCAAGGCACGCAGAGCCCGCCGCCC
>NW_010561844.1:1092-14409 GCF_000687285.1 Phaethon lepturus | reverse complement strand
CAGCCGCGGCTGACCCGGCCGGTGACCCATATCCAACCTGGCCCAGCCCCTGATTGCAACCTTCTGGAGGGGGCGAGCAGGTTTGATGTGCTCCTCTGGGATGGGGAGCATGCCAAGAGGGGCTGCCAGCAGCACTTGCCCTCCAGGTTTGGAGGCTTTGCTTGACAAGAGCCTACTGCAAAGCTGGGCAAGGAACCGCAGAGAGGAAAGCAGCCGGGCACAGCTCGGAGTGTTTTCTAGGTGCGAATTCAGCCAGCGCGGCAGCCCAGCCCCGGGGGCACGACAAGGACATTGCCGACAGCAGGGGAAGAGGCACGGAGCAACGACGGAGCGGGACAAGGCAACGCTGGGGACGCGGGTCGCTCCTCTCCAGGGATGGACACTGTACGCCGGCCCGCAGCGGAGCCACAGAGCAAACCCAGGTTTGCTGCCCGTACCTGCTCCCGCGGATCCCCTTCCCCAGACCACTGCTGCAGGGGAGGTGGTGGCCAGGGAGGTGTCCTGGAAATGCCTCCAGCTCACCAGGATGCTTTTCTGGCTCCCTGCGTGGCGAAGAAATTGCTGATCCCTTTCACAACTCTTGTTATTTTAGCCCGCAAGATCTTTGTTTTCCTTCCTGCAAGGTTTCGTGCTTGGGAAAGGATTTTGCAGGAGGACAAGACTTCACTGGGGTAGATCGCACATGGTCGTCCTACCACAGGACAGAAAGAGGTTGGAAGAGAGTAGAACACCACGAATTCCTCATGTTCCCCTAGTCAACTGCTCTCTTCTCCATTCATTTTGGAAAGAAAAAAAAATAATCCAAACAAATTAAATATTCCTTAAAGTTAAACCTCCAGCACACATTAACTTCCAGCAGTTCAGAAAATTACAACTCTTTGTTTAGACTTTCTCCTAATTCATATTTTATATGGGCCTGTCATAATCCATACTCAATCCATCTTCCTTCTTATTTGTTTTCTCTTTCCCCCTCCTTTTTTTCTTTTAACCTGTTTAATCCTTTCAAGTTCAAGGATTTGCAAAGTAAATACTATAAAAGATGAAAGGTGCGTTAGAGGAAATCAACTTTGATAAGAGGCTTTTATGGCTTGTAAACCCTATTCCGGCCCTTTGGCTTGAAAGGCAACACTAATTTTAAGGGCCTTATGCAAGCCTCACGTTGAGCTTAAAAAAGAATTGTATGCCAGCCTAGAAATGATGGGCACCTGGCTAAGGCTCTTCTCACCACAGCATGCTGAAGGCTTGCTGAAAGGTGGACAACCAACAGCAGGACAGCTCTGGGCTTTTAACATCATCATTTGCAAGAAACCAAGCAACAGTCACAGGAATATTTTAAAGGGGGAAAAAAACCCAAAAAACAAACAAAAAACCCCAACTTCAGTATTAAGCTTAGCAGCAAAACCCTAAATACATGCCACCGCGATACTCTCCTTAAATGCGAGGCTGCAGCAAGAAAACGTTGCACGTCCAACCCGCCCCTCCAGAGCAAGGCAGCCAGCGAGCGGCGCGTCTCCATCAGCCCCGCGCCGTGGCCCCGCGCCGCAGGAGCCCTGCCCAGGTGGAAGCAGCGCTGAAAGCGTTAAACGGCCCCGGCTCCCCTTCATGGACATGCTCCAGCTTCCCCCATCGCCAGGACCCCGGTGCAGTTAGATCACGGCTTGGCAGAGCTGCTCCCCATCGGGGCGGAAACGCGGAGAGCGCAGATTGCGTAAGAGGAGTGTTTGGAGACGGAGATGTGTTGTTTGACAGTGTAAACACACGACTGCATCGGTTGTTTGAACACAGGCCACAAGTCTTGAAGGGAAACATCTGAGTGGATGGACCCGAGCTCAGGCCAATGCCTCCGAGTGGCAGATTTCCTGTTCCAGGTACCCGGCGCTGAGGTTGGGACTGCAGAGCCACCACCCTCCCTCCAGCAAGCCCCTGGTGCTGGGTACCACCAGCAGCACCATCACCCCCATTTATCAGTGGGCGACGGCAAAGCGGAGTCACTCCCACCCCACCTCTGGAGGTGACCAGCCACCGCTCAAGCCAAACGCCCCACGGCAGACCGTGCTTTCACAATTGCCCCCCTCTCCTTTGACGAGCCAGACAGCTTGCTCCTGCACAAGGTCCTGGCTGCAAATCACTCCAAAATGGATTGCTGCTGGGGGCTGAGTAATTACACCAAGGGAGCGAGCGGCTGCAATCATCATTACCTATAATGCTGCTTTTACAGAGACAGGCTCGGCGCTAATTAGCATCACGTGTGAGGCTCATGCAAAGCATTATTATGAGGGAAATTAGCTGCAATCCCAAAGAGGAGTATCCACCAGGAGACCGAGGCCGGTTCCTCGGGACGCTGCTCTTCCTAGAGGGGCAGGGAGGTTCAGCGGTGTCCGAGTATCACAGAAAGACCAGCCCTTTAGCTGAGGGGAGAGGAACCCGCTGAACATCAGATTATCACCTTTCAGATCCAGAGCTTGGAGACTCTTTGTAGTGTCGTGAAGTATTTGAATTACTTTAGTGACGTCCGCACGGATTCCCACGGTCTCTGGAGCAGGCCAGGAGAAGGTTATCCCCACCACTCCATTCCACACATGGTGCTGTGCTCTTGGCCATGTGCAGGGACAGATGGGCACCTTCCCCATGCTATCTCTGTGTGTCTTGCATACTGGGTCCCATTTCAGCTCAAGGCTTTGAGGCAAGTAATTAATATTAATACTATAATAAAAATTCTCTCCTGCAGACATACGCTGCTTCCACATACCCCCAGAGGTGGAGAGGAAGTTGCTGATCAGCTCCTCTGAAGTTTTAGCCTGAATTTGTATCAAGAACTACCACGAAAGAAGGGAAGTAATAAAAATCCTGCTCAGCCACCATACGGTTTTTCCAACAAGCTTTGGGCCAGGTCCTGCATATGTTTTTGGGACTGCTCGGTGCAAGAACAAGCAAAGAAAATACAACCACTTTCCAGCCAAGCCCAGTGCAGAACCAAGACCTTGAGTCCGCGATGCGGCAGCTTGGCCACAGTACACAGTACCAAGGGAGGATAGCACAACGAGCTCCAACACCCCGGCAGCGGGAATGGCTTGACGGACCCAAACTCATGGGATCTGTGGGCATTTTGCACGTAGCCTCTGCTGCTGCTGGGTGCTGCTAATGAAAACTGGGCTCTCCTCTGCAGGGTGGCACAGGCACAAATGGGAAGCAACAAACAGTTTTTAACTTAAATATTTTCCAGTCTAAATAAGCAAAATGGATAAAGGGTGTGAGAAAATGCGACAGGCGGAGAACGCAGACTTAGAGAGCTTAAGGGATTTACCCCAGCCGCTGAGTGGGGACTGAAAGACGGATTTCTAGATCCCAGCTCAGTTTGATCCCAAACCCCTTCACGTGCTGCTTCCCCGGCCACCGGGAAGTGTTCCTACGCAAAGACGAATCCGACTGCAACTTTAATAAATCCCCTTGCAAGCACCAAACCAAATATCATTACAAACACTACCTGAGGCTCTGCAATCCCTCTGCTCACCCCAGGGAGGAACAGGGACTGCGGCAGCTGAAGGTGTTGAGATCCTGGAAGAAATGCTGCTGGGACACACAAGTCCATTCCCAAGGAACACCCTTTTGGAGCTCTACTTTGCCCATGGGGCTCCTGCATTTATTTCCCCACCCCCTTTTTTTTTATGGAAAAGCAAAAATGTTTGTAAACACTGTAGTCGAGCAGTTTTCACATCTGAAAAGTTCTCCCAGCAGATCTAAACAGCAGAAACTGTTTTCACTACCGATCTCACATCTCCTGCAGATCTGCAAACCCATGAAGCATCTTGTTAGTACACTGGACCAAAGCAGCACAGTGGGCTAGAAATTACAACAGTAAACTCAGCTCAGCTTTTTTCCATTATCCAGCCTGAAAAAATGCCAGTAAATAATAACAATAATGAAAATAATCAGGGGAAAATGGCTAAGGACT
This sequence comes from Phaethon lepturus, assembly GCF_000687285.1. Taxonomy (NCBI): domain Eukaryota; kingdom Metazoa; phylum Chordata; class Aves; order Phaethontiformes; family Phaethontidae; genus Phaethon; species Phaethon lepturus. Next base: position 10,457 of record NW_010561844.1, on the reverse strand, counting down.
TTTTCATAACCATATGTAGCAGAGTTATCTTGGGAAAGACTTTCCATCCCAACCCAGATGTCAGGTGTTACACCAAGAATCTTCACCAGAGCCAGGCTCAATTTTCAAGGGGGCTTTTAGGGGGATTGGGGATTTTTTTTGTCTTTGGTTTTGTTGGGGGTTTTGTTTTGTGGTGGTTTTTTTCAGTAAACCAGCACGAGAGTATTGTTTCATAGCAGTGGTAAGCAATACCCAATCTTTGGCTAATTTTCATCTGGGAAGCAGTTTAGGTGGGTCAGTAGCTGAAGCTCAGAGCCACGCTCAGGCAGGAGAGGAGGAGGAGGAACAGGGCACGGCGCATGCTTTCCCTGTGCCACCTCCAGCACGAGGACCGGGATGGGATGCGGACACTTCGCTGCTACTCGCCACATCCCTCTTCCAGCCGGATGCAGAAACGCCAGGAGCCATCAAGCTGCGCCAAGGCGAGGTGGGAGAAAAAAGCAGCCTTTGCTCACGGGATACAAAACCTCAAACCTTTAATGCTAAAGAATACTATGGCCAATATGACATCTCTGTACTTCAGATGACATCCTACAGGGACTCCAGCCTGCTCTGCAGCGGTCCCCCTCTCCCCACTCAGCAACAGCATGTTACACGGGAGGAGGAGAGGCAAAAAAAGAGAGGCAAACCTGGCAGCTGCTTAGTTAAGCAGCCCCACACTGCGAATGCAATTTGCTAACAGTCATTACAACGTGCCTGCAACATTTGGCCACCAGATTTGCTCCTTATTTGTTTTTAGAGAACGAACGATTGCTCAACAGCTGTTGTGTAGGCCCGGTTAGCCAAAAAAAAAAAATACCCTACCCTAAGCACATCTCCAGGGAGATCAAGTGGTTTTTCCACTTATTTATACACCACCAGTAGCACCAAGGGATCAGGCCCTCGGCATACCAGCCCCACGTGGAGGGAGAGGAGCCACCCAACCCCGTGGGAATGCAGGCTGCCGGGCAAGGGGCGAGGAGGAGGAAGGACTGTCATCCCCAGGCTGGGAGGTGCCGCAGAGAGTAGCTAAAGAAGTTGCCCGGTGCCATAATGGGTGGCCGTGGCTCAGCTGGACCTAAATTTCCAAAGTCTAAATGCTCAAAGCAGGAGAACACGCTTCCCTGGCTCCAAGGGCTGTCTCCAATAAAAACGAGCGTCCAGGAGGAGCGGCTGCCTGTGCCTCCCCAGCTGCGGTCACGCTTCCCGGACCCATCCATTCGGCGGTGCAGGAAGCCATTGGGGCCAAACCAAGACATGAGGTAAGGAGCCCAACGGCCCGGGAATAGCAGCACAGGCACTTGGACCACATGTGCAGCCTGCACAAGTCCTTGGCTGAAACCGGCCCCGTAGTCCAAGAGCTGGTTTGACTCATCTGAAACCTGGAAGGGACCCAGCAGCAGGGAAACACACACACAATGGGTAGGAAGGGACAGGCAAAGCTCCTTTGAACTTCAGGAGCACTTATAATGTTCTATGTCAAATATTGGGGGGGAAAGATCTTAATTATAACAATTTTTCTTACACTTGAAGCGGTTGACATGTCCTTCCTACTCAAAAATTAGGTTGGAGAAATGCAGTTGCCTACATACCTGCCTTCCAAGGGTCTTTATGACCCACAGACCCACCAAGCCAACGCTGGCCCCAGGGGCCATTTCACCCAGCAGATCAACCTTTTTGGATAGGAAAAGAATCGGACGCGGGTCTCTGGATTTACATTGTGGCACGACAACAAGTATCCCCACTCTTCTGCAAGAGCATCATGTCACGATTGTCATCTTAGTCAATAAACCAAATAATGGGCTGAATACCTCCAGAATGGACACAGTGAGCTACCAAATGGGTTTGGGGAAGAGACTCGCCTCCTCTGCAGATCAGACGCAGAGGTGCTTGAAGCACACCCTCGCAAGCACTTCCACTGACACAGCCATGCCTGACACCTTCCTTCCGCTGCTCCTCCCCGCGTCATCCGCCAGGAAAGGCTGGAGCTGCCTCACCTGGCCGGGGAAGCCTCTTCACAAGCCACCGCACGCAGCCCCCGCTCGTCCTTCAGGACTTGTGCAGGTTTGCGCGTCTGGCCCTGTCCCCTTCCCAGAAGCCAGCGCAGTTGCGCAGACACCATGCGGCGAGCCAGCCCCGCGCTCCCGTGCTCGCTCTGAAGACAGCATGTGCCAGAATACCTCGTATCAACATTAACCCCCATGCAATGGCAAAAAAAAAGGTACAAAAAACTTCAAAGATTTTATGAAGGAAATAACGAGCCTTTTCTCCTAAATTAAAATCCTTTTCTTCCCTTTTCCAACACAGCAGGACTTATACTATCCCCAAGTCTGATAAATAAAGAGCTTTCATGTCAAAAAGGCTATGTATTTACATAGGTATCTCGAGCAAACTTTAAAATGTTCTTTTAATTAGCAGAAGTTTCCAAAGCCTGAAGTTACACCCAAACTTTCTTCATGTAGGTGCACTGTTGCCAAATTAGCAGCGGTAACACCACGCTGGTTTTTTACAGTATACATCCTAGAGGAGGTGGGTCCCCGTAAGTCTACATGGGCTCCCAGCAGGACCTAATGCAGACTATGGCTTCAAGTGGAGCGAAAGACTGGGATGAGGAGAAAGCAACCCCATATTGTAGCAATCTTCTCTTCCCAGTCATTAATTGTATCCTGCTGGCACAGCCCTCCCCAGGTCTGGTCCTAAAGCATGTCAAACCCTCTCCCCTCCTCCAAACACTTGTTAAAGAAGCTTTAACCTCTTCACTCCTGAGCCCAGAAGAAGTCTGCGGACCCGGAGGGAAGAAGCCGGAGAAGAGGTCCAGGGGAGCAGGACTCAGAGGTCACCAGCCAGCGTGAAGCTCAAGTGCCTAACTTCCTTCTTTTGGGGAAAAAAAAAATGTGGAGGGGAAGGGGGCAGATGCCTTTGCCAGGAGGAACACTGGTGGGAACCCACTCCCGCTTCTCAGCTTTAGGAGGATATGGAGCCAGTTGGGGGTCGTCTAAGATGAAAGAGCATTTGACATTTTCAGACCAAAGGGTCCTATTTTTACTTTATTTTTGAGGGCCACATGCAGTCAAATGCCTTTAATGGTGCTAGAAACAGATGGGCCACCGTTTTCTTTGCTCATACGGGGTGCCGGACATAAAAATATCATTGAAAAAATGAGGATTAAAAGCTTTCCCTTTTTCCTTTACCATTTCTGCTCCTTCCTTGCTCCTGGAGAATGGCACCAAAGAAAGAAAGTGGCTGGAGTGGTCAGCAACCACCTAAGCCCGAGGTGTCTCCAAGGGAAGAATGGTGCCACAGAGAAGCCAGGAGATTGGAAATCAAGATGACAAACTGGGTTCGATGCCCAGTTTTAAGAGTTTCGCAACGTGCAGACTCCCTGGACCAGACTCATCCCAGGCTCGTCTTGCTCCAGCCTAGCTGCGCTCACTTTCCCTGAGTCACCAGTGGAGAGAGGTCAGCACGACTGAGGGGTGGGGAGGTCCTGATCCCAGCGGGTGTCTCCACATCCCAGTGCTTTTCTCCCCAGAAGGTCTCCAGGGGAGCTGAAACGGCAGAGACAGCCACTTACAAGAAGAGCTTTTCTTCCAAGACTACCTCCAGCCATCCCTGTTAAAAGGGATTTAACCCTGCTCAGTATTCAAGGTTGTTGAGCAAAAACAGAGGAAGCAACAGGTCGGTGTTGTTCTCCTGGACAGGAATCAAACTCTGCCAGCTCTTCAAATTAAGGACTATTTCTCATTTGCAATAAGAAATCAAATGAAAATTTTCAAGCCTTTTCAGCTTCTTGATTTTTGCTTTTTCAGTTCTTGGGATTATTTTTCCCTTTTTACCTTTATTAGTTTTCTCCTTTAGTGCCACAACAGAAGGAAAAAAGGAAGAAAGAAGCAAAAGGGAAACCACAAGGAAGGGGGAAGGATGAAGGAGAAACCATTTCCACAGCTGAAAATCAGAAAATTCAAATCCAAACTTTTCTCCACAAAAAGTAATTAGTTAGGTTTTAAGAAGGAGAGGATCAAGCTTTGGTTGAAAAATTCCAGCCAGGTCAATTAAAATAACCTACAAGCCTTTTGCTCAGGGATGATCCCCAAGGTCCACGTCCCGCAGCCACGTACCTGAGCTGCAGCCCTACGGGAGGGTGGCCCGAAAGCTCCGGCTCCATGCGGACAAGGCACATTATCATGTTTGGAAACACGCAAGATCTCTCCTTTCTCCCCCCCTCTTTCCTCCCGGCGCATTGTATTACTACCATTTCTGCACGAAGCGTGCAGCCAAAGCAAACACAGATTCCTGGAGCCGGCTCTCGGGAGAGCAGCTGCACAAAGCTGGCAGCCCACGTCCTTCAGGACCCCCTCTTTGCCGTCATCCCCGCAGGACACGTGCACAGGAGGCTCTCCCGGCAGCGTCCATGTGCTCAGGAGCCGGGCTCGCACTTGCACACACACCCGTCAGCCAGGCTTGCGCTCCCACAGCTGGAAATGCAAACCCAGCTCCCCCAGCACCAAAGCCCCACAGCCTCCTCCAGCCCAGCTGCAAACCCCTGTGGCATCGATGGAAAGAACAGTGCTTGTAACCCAGGGTAACTTAAGCATCCATCTGTTGTGAGCTCCCCAAACCCAAATATTACCTCCTCCTTCACTTCGTATCCACAGCTGCTCTGCAATGGGCAAAAGCCATCTGCGCTCTGCCCCAAAGATAAATGTATTTCAGGGTAATACACTTCTGGCATACGAGCCATCCTCAGACCTCTGGCCAAGCCAGCCGTTGCCCATCATTCTCCAGTGAGCTACGTGCACTGGAAGCCAGTTATCCATCTCTCCCAAATAGGCTTCGCAGCCTGTTTGCCTCCACCAGACAAGCGCCCACCCCGAGACGTCGCAGAGCTGGGACTACGGTCACACAGAGCTTCAACTTCCCCTGAGGCAGCCCGCACCGAGAGCCCGTTCTGTGAGCCTGCTAAGGACGCACAGCAAGATTCCCAGGCAGAATAAAAAGCAAGAGGAAAAAAAAAACCAACTGCTCACGTGCAGTTGGGATTGGGAAGCCGCGGAGGCAGGCAGTGCTGTGGAGTTACGGCATTCGCCTTCAGCCTGCCTGTACATCCCTACGGACACGTACACCAGGTCTGGCCCTCGAAGGGGGGGTCGCAAAGATGGACGTGCAGGTGAGTGCCGGGCAGGCTCCTGACATCCCCCAGGAGATAATGTCCTGCTGCCTCTCCCGGGAGGGCACGACCGCCCCGTACGCACAGTCCCAGCAAGCCGGGCTGGGAGCCGCTGCCCCCCCGCCCCGGCGCCTGCCTGCGGGAGCACATTGCTGAGCTAGAATGGAAAATAACCCATCCCTCAAAAGAAAAAAGACAGAATATTAGGGAAAACAAATGAAAAATGGCTAAAAAGACCCCACCAAAATGCATTTTTATCAACAGCTCCAGGGCTTCGCACAAGGAGGCACTTCCAGTCTCCAGGTTGGCAGTACCACCCCTGCGGCACAGAAAGGGCATCCTCTGCCCTGGGGCTGGGCAACCACTGCTTGGCCTGCGCAGACGTCCTGCCCGCGCGTGCTGCTCCTCTATCTGCCCGATTAGAACAATTGCAGATGGATGTTTTTCCATTATCTTTGCAAAAGCAATTTTGAAAACAAACCAATTTATGCTTTCCACCCTGGGATGGCCAGAAGCTGAGGCACAGACTCAGCTGCATCATCCAAGGGAGCCACATTAGCAGAGAGAAACCAGCCCCTTCCTCCCAACGCTTTTTCTACCACTGTGGGAAACCAACCGATTTTCATCCAAAAAGCAAGGCATAACTGAGCATTTCCAGCTTCCTGCCCTGCTCTGACAGTACCTGTAGAAAATAGTCGTAACAAGCGCTCCTTCCCAGGAAGAGAAATAGATTTTGGTCCAAGAGCTATTTTTATTCCCTTCAAAAATATTTTGACAAAAACCATTTGCATCATCTCTGACACTTCCTCTCGCTGATGAGGTATTGCAAGAACAGATCCGCCCATGGATCGAGGAGGAATTTGAGAAACAGCCGTCTTTGGCAGAAACACGAAAGCCCAAAGGGATGGAGAACTGCCACAGCAACGGGGCAGGTATCACCCAGGGCTTTTCGAGATCCTGAAAAGCAGCGATGAGCCCAGGCAGCCCGAACCAGGGTTGGCAGCAGTGGGATGGGAGTAGCTTGGATCGGGTGTAAAGCAAGTTTCCCAGTTCTGCACCTGGTGGAAAATGGCTGAGAAAGAAGAGCTGCCTGCTAGAAATTTCAGCCTGGGTTGCCAGGCTGGCAATGCTCACCATCAGCAGTTTCCTTTATTAAAACAAAAAAACCTCAGCCCTTAAAAAATCCTATTTCCTCCCTTTTGAACGTCATCACAGCCAAACTCCATTCTCCCTTCTCCCACTGCAGTCCCCGTAGCCCCACGACCACCCTCAGCACTGAGATCCCCTGGACCAGCCCTAGGGTGCAGAGCAAGCCACTGAGCACCAAATACACGCAGTGGATGCGTCTCCAATCCAGAGGGGTCCTCAAACTGTCCAAAATATTAAGAAAAAAGGCCCCAAGTCACATTTGCAACATGCCACAGGACGAAGCATTGGGGAGGAGAGGGTCCTTCCATCCTGAGCAACCAGAGGACATCCTAAAGTACGAGATTAATAAAACACACGTGGTGTAACTCGGCGATCTGTTTACCTTTTGGATACCCTGAAGACACCGATGCATGTAATGACAAGTCACACCTTTCAGCTCAACTTTCTACTTTCAGAGCTGGTCCCATTCAGCGATGTCTTAGATACTGAGGAGTGATGGAGCCTGGTTTTCTCCTGCCTCACACCTTGCTCACCCCAGACCAAAAGGGAGATAAAAATCCCCTCAGGGCAGAGCGGTTACGTGCTCTTTCCCCCTCCACCATGGAAAGCAGCCTGGGGGGAGGAAGGGAGCAGCTCCTCACCCCATGCCCTCCCCTGCAAGAAATAAATGCTAAAAACAACTGGCCAGAGACGATGCATGCACCAGGGTCCGTGGTTTGTGCTTTGGAGGAGGAAAGGGGTGAGTTTTGGGGTGCAAGGATGGGATGGGTGGCAAGAAGGACGGATGGGGGGAGTCTGACTGCAAACCAGTAACAAGCTGATAAAGCCCCCTCGCAGGCAAGAGCCAACCTCCTGAAAACCTCTTCTGACGGTGCACAGCAGCTGCCTCCAGATCCTTTGCTGCAGCCCAGCAGATGCTCACCTCTGCTCTGCAGCATGGTGGGGAGCAATTTCATCCCAGTTCCTTTAGGGAAAAGCCCAAGACTGAAGAAATACAGTTGCTTGGGATCCACTTCAGCGCTGCCTGCTTGGAAGTCCTTCCCTTACTTGCTCTGCTAAGTTGTGCAGCTACAACATGCAAGGGAAAATACTCATTTTCTGCAGAAGCTCGTGGACCTTTGTGCCCTTCCATGGCACAGGGACCTCGCCAGCTCTGTGGATGAGGGGCTGCCCCATAGTGCACTCTCAAAACACTGCCTGGTCTTCACTAGGAGGTAGCATGGTGTTGGTGGATGGTGAGGTTAGAGGGATCACTGAAAAAAATCTCACAAGCCTCCCTGCAATCCTTCAGCCGACCTCATCTTAGCCTCCCACCCTTCCCTGCATATCTTCTCCTCCGCCAACAGCACTAGCATCAATTTTCCAGGCCAGAACCTGCTCTCCTGGCCACAGTTCTGCTGGATCCAACCGCCACAAAGGGCCTGTTCAAGCAGCAGCTTCCTGCCAGGCTCAGAGATGGCAAAGTCTGGGTGGGCGACTGGCACAACACCCAAAAAAACCACCAAAAAGCAACCCAGGGATCCATGCTACCATCGTACCACCATCCTCCGAGTCTGCCCCGGTGTGCCCAGCCAAGTAAGCTGAACCACACGGTGGTTTGGAGACATGGACCAATGACCACCAGGGAGTAAGGAAAGGAACCTGCCAAATACCACGCGCTGGAAAAGCTCAGTGTTTCAGTTGCCTCGACCAACGTTTTGCCAAGGACACCCTCTTTTCCCTTCGCTCTGCGCTATTTCACGCCGAGCTCCAGGTCTGGAAGCCAAACTGGAACCGCCTCAGCTTGCCTGGTTTGGGGTTGAACTGCTCAAGTTTTCCCAACCTCCTCGCATCTATGCTGAACAGCTTCCCTGAATTCCCGTAAATGTTTTGGCCAGCCTGGTCTGAATTAAGGGTTTACAGAAAAACCTGAGTGTGGGTGCTGAGGCTTGGAGTTGGCCACGGCTCTGAGCTAGTCCTGGTGGCTCTTGAAGTTGGAAGACTAAAAAGAAAAAAAAAGGGGCTAATGGAGCCAAGCAGGGAGAGATGAATCATGCCACTTTGGGTAAGTTGGGGATGATGGGGAGAGAAGAAAAAACATACATAGTTTAGTACAAGGTCACGTCTTCATCCAAAACCTGACAAATGCTAACAGAGGCAAACCAAAATCCATAATACATCAAATCCCTTTCAGCAACACACTTGGGGGAAATAAGAATTGCTCAGAAGCTGGGGTCTGGGTGAGGTGTTAATCCATCGTCAGCCTGAAGCCTACCTCAGTCTCAGCTGGGAAGCTGGACCCCCTCCCTGGGGCATTGCAGCTGCCAAGCCTTACTGGTGAGGGGTACCCTGGGGGGGCTTGTCCTGCAGGAAACCCACCTCCCTTTGGATGAGGAGAGACCCGGGGAGAACAAACCTCATCCCACAGCCACGCACAAGCGTGGCAAGGGGTGAACGGCACCGTGGAAGATGATGGGGGTATTGGACTGCCCTACCAGCACTACGAGGAGGAGGAGGAGGGCTGACAGCCCCCTCGCCCCCCTGCTTTGCAGGGATACAGCCACACTGCAGAGAGCCAAATTCATCCTTGACCTAAATTCTTGCCTAATCGATGCAAGGATCTCTGCGGGCCCAGTGCCTGCCCCGCAGCCATGCCAGGAGCCCTCCCACCTCGGCAGTACCTGGGATGCTCCCGGCCGGCGCAGCCGCAGTGCCGGCCTTTCCCCTTCCCTCCGCAGGCAGACCCTCGGTTTTTCCCCGCAGCGGGAGACCGCAGCCCATTAGACAAGGCCTGATTGCTCCTCCTCACCTCCCCCGTGACACAACCGAGTGCGCATACAAGGCAGAACAAAACAGTGACAATTGGTGACAAATGGACTGCACAGCATCCCGTGGCCCCGTCGCCAGGGAGACCCTGGCCAAGCATGGGCGGCCGCGGTTCAGGGACGGCAGAGGGGACACAGGTGCTGGGAAAGCAGTGCGGACCCATCTGCTAATTGGACCCGCCGCAGCTGACGAGGCCAGAGCCGCCGTGGGCTCACCAACCCTGGGC
>NW_010561844.1:0-1054 GCF_000687285.1 Phaethon lepturus | reverse complement strand
CTGCACCCCGTCAGGCCAAGCCAGCTCTGCCTCTCCCGGGTCGTCCCCCTTTAATAAGGGTAATTTTCCAGAAGTATTTTCCCAGGTCAGAGTAGTGGTTTGACAACAAACAGAGAGGGGAGAAGGGTTTAACTGTTGCTAGCCCTGGCCCAGCAAGCATCACCAAGCACATTTCCAATGCGAAATAACGCAGCTCTGTGCCGGACGTTGTATCACGAGCCCCGCTTTGCCAGGGAAGAAACCGAGGCCAAGAGAGGGAGAATGACGCTTGCTCTCAAGCTCTTTGCTGGCACAGCCAGAAATCTCTTCCGGGAACATCTTGGAGTGACTCAATGCCTTTTACTTTCAATGCAAGTGATGTAAATGCCCCGCAGCCAGCGTGGAAGCACTTCACGCTCACCCAGGGCTGCAGACTTTCTCCAACACTCGGCGCATCAACAAAACTGGACCTGCAGTTTCGGAAGTTCACCCCCCCTCCTCCAAGGCAGCAGCAGCAAACGTCGCCCTGGGCTGGGCCAGTTCGCTTCCCGATGAATCCCCGCACAGGCACCAACGCAGCCACGCGGCAGCGATAGCCCCTGGAAAATGACCTTGCTCCTTCCCCCCGCTGCCTCCAACAGAATTGTACGTCTGCAGCTTTATTCTCGCCAGTCCCCCTTCGCTGCAGTCGCACTCGGGAGAGGTGCCAGAGGCGAAGTCGAGCATCCTTGCACGGGCTACGTGCATTTCGGCTACGCTTCCTCCCAGGCTGCCCCCCTCCCCGTCCCGCTGTGCCGTGCAGGTGGGCACGAAGGAGTTAAGGCCGCAGCTGCCAGCCCCGGCGGTGCGGAGTTATGCTCAAACTGTTCCCACTGCCGCATGAAGTCAGCTGTCATTAGGGAACAAAGGCGCCCCGGAGCCGCTCGAGTTGTGTCACACGCGGGAGGCGCGGAGGCTGCTCCCTGATTAGGATTTCTAAATCAGTCCCATCGAGGCCCGGAGAATAAAGCCGCGGAACAATGAGTGGGGGCACATTCACACAAGCAGCGGCCCCCGCCGCCCTCCCCACCCCCTC
>NW_010561843.1:800-2058 GCF_000687285.1 Phaethon lepturus | reverse complement strand
CCGCTGGCCGGCGCTGGGGACGGAGCTGCTGCTGGTGCCAGCGCTCCCGTGGTCTCTGGGTGACAGCCGGGTCTAGCGCAGACCCGAAACGCCGGAGCTTTGCAGTCTCTCGCTGGGGACCTTATGCAAAGAGCCTCAGGATCCCTCGCGGAGCGTGAAGCTGAGGAAGGGAAGGAGTAAAGATTAATTTCTTTCCATCTCTCCAAGCATCTGGGAGGTGGGTGGGAGGTAAAAAAAGATGAGCCCTGAAGTTATAATTCCTCGGAGATATTTAGGTATCTAAATAGGTGCAGAGCCCAAGCATTTCCAAGGATGTGCCGCAGGCACTTTCCAGCTAAGCTTGGACTTCTGATTCTCCAAAGAATATTAATTTTCAGAGAACTTAAACCATAACGACCGCACCGCTTGCTTCAAACAGAGCTGGTGTGACGAGGTATCTTTAGGAAGGCCACTGCTGTAAACCACAACGCAGGAGACGATAACTCCCTTGAATTCACTGGGAGGTGCGGAGAGCGGAGGGCTGGAATGTGACCTTGCCCCAGGACTTCTCCTCCTCCTGGCCGAGCCAACCAACATGAGGGGAGAGAGGAGTTTTGTTCTCATTTAAGAACAGTGTTAGCTCATCTTCCCAAGCCTAAGTCTTAGTTTGCACACTGAGCAGTAACAGCCAGAATAGTCCGTGGAAAACTGTTCCACTGGATTAAAAGTAATGAGATTTTAAAAGCATAACTAGAGCTCTTTAGTCTTCTGGCTCTCCGGGTTCGGACTGATATTCTTAGCCATACTTTCACCATCATGAGAATCGTAGCTCCCTCGCAGCCCCCTTCCCCCCGCCCCCAGCCCTCCCTGGGGAAAAGGGCTTTGAGAGGAAAAAGACCCGAGATCGAATCAATTAATTGCCTTTGCATTCGCCCGTGAGTGCGGTGCGGAGGGTACGTACATGGAAACACAAATGAACTAAAGCAGCGGTGACAAAACCCCGCTGAAACGAAACATCACCCTGCGTAAGGCAGCCGTGTCCGGGGGAGAAGGGGTGACGCGCAGGAGGCAGGCGTTCGTCACGTCATTTAACGTGCGGCTCGGGGATGCTCTGATCCGGGGACGAGAGGGATCGAAGAATCACGCGGCGCGCGGGATGAGAAACAGCCCCGCGGGAGGGGAAGGGAAGGGATGCCTTTACAAAACCAGCACATACAAAATGTGTTACATGGGTTCATCTCTTCCTAATTAAATCCGGGGCAGGGCTTGCTGCAGCAAG